>NW_020538040.1:15984980-16020871 GCF_003426905.1 Ctenocephalides felis | reverse complement strand
TCTAGCTAATAACCGATCTACTTGCCAATTTTTAGGCTATCTTCAGGTGAAGTTAATAATCAGCTGCATCTTCGAGAATTATTCAGAAGTTGAGCAGTTAAAATAGATGTATTAGATGTATTAGATATACAATTCACATTTTCCAATAACAACAACAAAAAAAACAATATATAAAATACAAATGAAGGAATACTAAAATAATTTGTGCCTTGATTTTTGTAACTTGATATTAAGTTTTCGTTTAGAGCATCTTCAAAAGTTGAGGTTCTGTATATCCAATGATTCGCAGAAATTTTTAGAAAGTTCAGAAGCTTTTCTGAAAAGAAGACAAGAAAAATATTTCACAGCTACGAAAAACCTCACATAGCCAAAAATTTCTGTATTTGTAAGGCATCACATAACGACTAATTGAAATTAATATTTCCTTCCAACTTATCTGAACCAACCAAAACATTCTCAGTTAATTTCCCTAGACCAATGAAACCTAATAATAATTAAAAACTATTTTCACACATTATCAATTAATATTTCAAATAACCAAACAATAATAATTCTATATTTTCATCTCAATAAAAAGTAAATAGTTTGGGAACGTCGCCATCAAGATCACTCATTAGTTTCAGTAGATGCGGGCACATCATCAATTCGTCGTTGGAAACAATAAAATTATGTAAAATTATGAATTATCGTTATTAGAAATAATTTGATTGCCATTGTTAATCTTGGGGAGATGTGCTGGGTTCATGATTAGAAATAATTTGTAATAAAATATTTTATGGTTAGTTGAAACAGTAATTATAAAGACACGATGCATGGTTTGAGTTATCATTGCAAACAACTTCTAAAATATTAGAAGAGTGGTAATAATTGTTTTTAATAAATACATTTTAATTAGCCTGATCATTGAAAATATATTATTGATTATATAGTTTTAAGCTACAGGGACATATATAAACTAAATAGGGACGACAAAAATTAAAATCATTTTAAAATTCATTTATTGTTAATTCTGAATTGTACAGGTGACACAATTATCATTATTAATAGTTTAAATCTTTCGTAAAAAGATCTGAAATATAACGATTCTTCAAGTAATAGGAATATGTACACAAATCAAAAAAAAAAAAAACAAATTACAAAATTGCAGTTCAAAACTTCACTGAATTTTTGTCATCAAAGATATAATGCATTAAAAATAGTAGATTGAGTTATTGCTACTTTTATTAAAATAATTATCAAAATTTAACCTATTTTTAGGCATTCAGCAAAGCGTAGGCAATAAATTGTAAATTTTACGATAAATTCTTTGAATTGTGGTACACCTTTAGTAATAAAATTGTTTCTTCTAGAGAATATATGTTTAATTTATAGAATTAATAAACTTCCCGTAGGGTAAGTTATAGTAATAGCAAAAAAATCGAAAATGAAAATTTGTATATAACTTTACGTTTCAAAGGTTTCTGAACATTTTGGCATACCTTTGCAAATATGGATGTACGTGTGATTGTGTATGTGTGTACGTGTGTGCGTGTGTGTGCATGAGTGAATACAATTTTTTTTCCACGATTTCAAGAACACGAATCAACCGATTTAAATGTTTAGCGAAGGCAGGTCCAGTCATCCCGAAGATACGGTGAAATGAGTGCCAAAAATGGTAATTCAATTTTTGAGAAAACTGAATGTTCGATTTGAATGATTCATTTAACATTTTATTTGTATTGACAATATGAAGAAGTGATGAAAATTTTGGGAAGGCAGGTCTAGTAGTTTTGGAAATCCCGAAAATAAAAGTTTAAAAAAATGTCATTTGGCAGTGAAAAATCTGATATTTTGCTGATTAGTTTTAGGTAGAGCCAATTTTTGAGAGAACGGAGTGCTCGATTTGAATGATTCAAAAAACATTTTTTTTTTGTTTTGTCGCAATGAAAAGCCGAAGAAATTTTTGGAAAGGCAGGTCTAGTAGTTTTCGAGATCCAGAAAAAATGTCTTTAATAAATGTCTTATGACGGTCGAAAATCTGATATTTCGACAATCTGAAACAAGTGACATGAATGCATCAAAAACTTTCAAGAAATTTCAATTATTTAAAAAAAAATTATTCAAAAAAGTTCAGTTTCCACAAATTTCTAAGTTTTCTAAAAATATCTATTTTCAGAAATGGCATTTTTTTCAATATTCATTTTTTTCAAAATTATCAAAAATGTTAAAAAAAACAAAATCCTCACAAAAATATAATTTTTCATTTCTGAGGTTTTAAAAATTTTAGATTGCGGCACGGGAAGTTCCAGCAAGTTGCCGTAAGACACGATGCCATGTACCACTTAAATATTTCATTCGCGTATATAGTCTTATGAGAACTCTTACTGATTTTGTTTCCCAAATTTGTTGGTTGCAAAACAAAAGTTTGAAAGGGTTAATATGTTATTATTAGAGGGTTAATATATTCTGCTAGTCTGCTAATGGAAATGTGATAATTCAAATTCTACCTCAGTTCAAACTTTCTGCAGAATTTTTCTGAACTAAATCGAACTAAAAAACAATCGATAATGGCCTTTGAATTTTCTCTTTGAATCCCGCCAACTGAACCATTAAACGCATAAATAGCGTTTTAACAACCACAGATGCACCGCAAAGAACAATGAAACATCGAAGTAAACAAAGCGAGTAGAGATTTGCATAAAACTCGCATTCGAGGGTCCCTTGACCCTTCCTACTCTTTTGTTCGGACGCGTTCTGTGCCATTTTTTCACACTATACGTTTCCGGTCAAACGACGCCGATACTCTATTACATTTTATTATTATATGAAGTTCACAAAGCACCTATTTCAGCAGAAGATTTTTTTTTTAATTTTAAATCGGGATTAAGATTTTTTATCGGGAAGGGCGAATTAGTGAAATCGGTTAAGGTCAACAATTGTGTGGATTTTTATATACTTTTTATATAAATCGTTTGCCCTAATTATATATATATATATAATATATATATATATATATATATATTAGAGTGGTCCTTGATATAGATGTTTTCGTATTTCTTTGCTCCCAGGTTCTCAAATGCTTCCAAATTGATAAAAAAAAATCATTGAAAGTTTTAACTATCTTTACTAACTTTAAGATAGTCCGCTCTCCATCCCAAGCTTCTTATGGAAATATACCAGGAAATTACATTTGTTTTTTCAAAATTGCATAAGGCGGCTCAAGTCCAATTTCACTTTGAGCATTTAAATTGTGAAAACCAAGTCAGTTATATAAACAAGCAACTACCTGACTTTTTTCAGTAAAACCCCAAACTTTTTTTCTGTTTTTCAAAAATTTGTCACCTGGTCCTTTTTACCCCATACGCGAGGTGAAATGGGACGCGCAGGTGGCAAACGAATCCAATGTCTTATTTTTAATTTTAAATGGATTTTACGAAATAATAGCTACATTATTCCACCAATGCAAAATATAAATTTCATGAGCACATTTTTTACAGAGATCACACTGTATATAACCTTGACGTGGTACTGAACAGAAATATTTATCAGCAGAACTGTAACAACTATATTTATTAAAATTTTCTCTTCTAAAATAGCTTTTTTTAACTTAATTTACTCCTTATTACTACTTTTGATTGTTTACAATTTTGCCAGGGTAAAGGCTTAGATGGTTCTTTTTACTCCATCCACTTGAAGGTTTTTATAGAGATTATATAAAAAACTGTTGAATCTAATTTAATATTAATAATACATGTTACAAAACATTTAAATAATGTATACTTAAAAATTATATAAAGGCCTCGTAAGCTAAACAACAGTGCTCACAACCAAATAACTAACAACGAAAGAAAATACTTTTGTTATGGATTTCCAAACATCGTCATTAATCTCCCAATAGCAACGTCACAAGTTTTCTAGCATTTTATGACATTACAAAATTTTATCAATTTTATTTCAATAACTAATTGCTATTTTATTAATTTAATTTTCACGGTTTTAAATCAGAATAACATTTAACCTTGTGCAAGAATTTTGGGATTTACTGGTGGCATACTAGACTTTAATATGATGCACTTGATGATGAACATTGTATTTAATGTTCGAATTTGTTCGAATGCTTTTTTTCAGAAGCAAAAATCGTGCAGCTACTATGAATATTATAAAATTACTTTCCTTTAAATATTAATTATGAATAAGCTAGACAAGAGCCTGAAATATTATTTATTATTATTGATTACGGTTTGCTTATGAATAAATAAATAAATGAACAAGAATCATGGTGGTGGCTGGTTATACATTTTTTTACTTCTACTTTCAAGTATTATTGGTAAAACATTCTTAACTTTACTTGTTTTTAAGACGTCGGCTGTGGGCCTTTTTACCCGCTGCCCTTTAGCTCTACTCTACCCTATATATATATATATATACATATATAAGTATATAATATAAAAGTATATATATATATATATAAGTTTATAAAAAATAATAAAAAATAAAAAAGGAAATATTGTAGGTGGCTAAATGCTCTAAGTAATCAAGGCCCATAAAAAATATAAAATCATTTTCAGTGTCGTTATGTAAAAAAAAATTTTTTTAAATACAATAAGCACAAACAATACACATGTAACATATATAATAAATATATTTATATAGGAATATTTCTTTCTTTCTCAGAAGAAACTAAAATTGAAAATAAACAACTACATTCAGTTATGTTGGAATACAACCCATTTTTGTTATTTTATTAAATATCTGAAATACTATATGCATAAATATGTATATAATATATATATATATATATATATATATATATATATATATATAAATGTCTGAATATTATACGTGTGATAATTAAAACGGTCTCAGTTCGTTAGTCGAGCGCTGTGGTTGAGTGCTCCTGCGATCCCGAAGCCAGGCCAGGTGAAGCGTCTATATCATCGAACCTTCGCTGATACTAATAATGATATAATATAATATAATGCACTAGCATATCGCTTCAACGAATCAAACGGACTGAGAGAAAATTGTTTTATACTCTATACTAGATTCAGATACTACTACATTCGGGTATTACTTGATATCTAGCAGTAACCGAGTCAATACAGGCGCAAAGCAGGCAAACTTTGAAACAGCTCTTTATGTACTTCCCGAAGGAGAAGTTTATGTTTTCATCAGAAAATCCGATTAGCTATTTGTATGTTTTCTCAACGTTTCAAGCCATTCTGAATCGAATGAGACCAAATTTGGAAAAAGTATGTTTGTGTGTGTGTTGAACAGATTTTTTACCGTAAATCGACGTTTTCTCAAAAACGGCTGAACCGATTTCAAAGATTTAAAAGCCATTCGATGTATCTCGATAGAGGATCGTTCGGAAGATATTGGTTGGGAATCGTGCTAATTAGTTTTTGGTAAAGATCGGCCAGGCCGTTTCCTTGTAATAAAGTGTCAAAAAAAATTTTTTTCGATGATTTTTATGAATATTTATGACGGTAGATACCATAGTCTTGTAGATCATACTAAAATATTACGGCCCTACGACAATTGGTTTAACTTTAAAAATTGGTCAAAGTTTGCAAAAATTAGTATCGTTTTTTTGACATTTGTCAAAATTAGACCTTTCATCGACGTTTGTTCAAAAACGCCTGAACCGATTTCAGAATTTTAAAAGAAATTTGATGTATCTCAATGAGGATTATCGTTTGTCAGTTTTGTGTGACGAGCTGCCGAGCCGTTTCTTTGTAATTTGAAAAAAAAAAGTATTAAACATTTCGTTCACATTTAAGGTCATACTACCGATTCGATTTTAAAGAATCAAAAACTGTTCGAAAGATATTAGTTGGGAATGATAATGATTAGATTTAGGTGAAAATCTACCAAGCCGTTTTCTTGTAATTAACTGTTGAAAAAAAAATTTTAGCCGATTTTTATGGAACTTTTTTGGCGATATATATCATGATCTTATAGAACTTACTAAAATATTACGGCCTTACGACAAGTAGTTTAATTTTATAAATTTTTCAAAGTTTGAGAAAATGGGTAGTTTTTTTGACGTTTGTTAAAATTAAAATTAGACGATTTACTTGGTATAACGATAGAGTACTTGGTCTTAATGAACATACTAAACCATTAAAGTCCTACGGAAACTGATTCAATTATAAAAATTGTTTATTTTTGAAAATTTGCTTTTAGAAAATACTCCAAGTTAACGTGTTAGTTCGTTTTCAATCATGTGTAATAAATCCACACAGAATACTTTCACTCAAAGGTTAATTTATTTTTTAGTGATCAAGTCGATTATTTACACATTTAGGTAAGTTCATGTAACTTGCCTCAAGGCAAAATATCAATATTTCAAATTAAGTTTTTGGTAAAAATTTGAAGATACGTAATTAAATGTTGAAAAAAAATTATTGACGTAACATTGATTTGATTTTGATAAAACATTGTGACATTTGATGAAACTATAGATTTCATTGTCTAAAATAACACACTAAAATATTATAGGCCTACGATAGGCACTTGAATTATAAAAATTTATCAAACTTCACTATTTCGACGTGCGTTTAAGCGATTCCAATCAGAATCTATGTTTAGCAAACGTATAAAACGTTTGGTGTTTCTTGAGTAGCTACTGATTGTAGCTGACTTTAATTAAATAGATAGAATATGAAAAAAAATGTGTTTAGTTTATTGACTTTTCGAAAGATAAGTAATAGTCATAGCAAAAAAATCGTAAAAGAAAATTTTGATGTATCTTCACGTTTCAAAACCTTCTGAACATTTTGCTTTAAATTTGCACTTTTTGCATTACATTACTTAGATCTAAAATCCACTAGCAAAACCAATAAAAATTCCATCACACCCATGCCTTGTTTAAAAAACTTTCTGAATTATTCATAGCATATTAATATTATTATTATACCTTATTCAATTTAAAATTCTCTGATAACAGAAGGATGCATTACTTTTTGCTTCACATGTTTCAGTAATTTGTAGCAGTAATCGTCTTAAATAATATGCATATTTGAAAATACATGGCATAATCCATCCGGATATTAACTGTAACAGGTTATTTTAATTTATTTATATGAAAAAACTTATAATGATCGTGTGTAATAATCTGCCGACCGAACACAGAATGTTTAAGCTTTAGCAGGTCTACCAGCTTTTGTTCTGTTCAGCAGAAATAAGAAGAATTTAATAACCAGTGAATTCTTTCAGCTATGGAAATTATTATTCGAATAATACAGGGATGGTAGAATATTTTTAGAATAAAATTTTCCAATTATTTTTCATACAAAATTCAAGATTTTTTAATCATTATCCATATTTTATTTAAAAATTAGAAATTGTACCTAAAACAAACTGAATATTACAATGACAAATTAGAATTCTTAACAATTTAATCTAGAGTGATAAATATTATATAGTGGAACAATAGTTGACAACTGTATGTCGTCTATAGGCGACACTCGTACACACAGGTCACCAAGTAATAAAATTAATCAAAAAATGAATAAAGTAAATAGACCAATAGATACATAAATAAGAAATGGAATAGCAAAACTACAAATGGACAATATTGAATAAGAATCTGATTTTTAAACATTTATAGCATATATATTTAAACTAGGCTGGCCCATATATAAAAAATGTTACTAAAAAAAATAAATGTGGACTAAAAGGATTCAAATAAAATTGAATCAGAATTTTTCAAATACCAAAAATTGAATAACAAAATTCTTCGCTATTAAATTTTAAAATTTTATAATTTTGCTATTGCAATATAAGTTTTACTTGAAAAGTTCTAAGAGCTTCAAACTGACAACCACAAGGTTCCCAGTTTGAATTCCGTGTTACGTGTTCGTGAAATCTTCCCGTACCGTAATTTAAATACTATAATCTTACTCATTACAATCTTTGTTTAGCATCTTCGAAACGGCTGGACTTGCCTTGGCCAAAAACTAATCAGCACGTCACCTTATCAATAGCAATCGAATGCTTTTTAAATCAATGAAATCAATTAACGTGTGTTCTCGAAATCGTCGACTAAAATTGTATCCGCACACACACATACATCATTTTTTTTCTAAAGTATGCCAAAATGTTCAGAAACCTTTGAAACGTAAAAATATATTAAAATTTTCATTTTCAATTTTTTGCGATTATTTTAACTTACCCTGCGGGAAGTTGCTAAGGCATTTTTATTTTATAATAAGAGCTAAAGTAGTAAATAATTGTATAAAAATAGTATCCGTATCTTGTCCATCCATAGAATAAAGAGTACCATAAAATATATACCGTGGATGGGCATTGTAATGGCAAATCGGCTTAAAAAAATCATGCACTCTCGGACTTAGCGTCAGCTATTTCCTTTATTATTAACATTATTTTTATCATTCGGTATCTGCTATATATATATATATATATATATATATATATATATATATATAAACATAATGCATTATAAAAAAGAATTAAAATTCGAATTAAATTACCCACATAGTTTATGTGCATGTAATAAATCTATGAAGAAACGTGCGAATTGCAACACTTGTTATCGTATGCAAATCCTAAAGATTTATAATAATTGTAACAATATATACATAAATGCACATATAAATTTACTTTTAAAGTCTAGTTTAAGGGGAATAGTTATAATAGACTGACTTTTATCGGTCATTGTCTGGTTATATTACATATACATTATTTTGTGATTTTAGACATTAGCTACTTACATTATTTTATAACTGTTCTAGTCAACATACAAAATATTGGGTAGTACTGCCCTAGGGCAGGTCAGTGAGCTAAATCCAACTCGATTCAGGGTAGAGCAGTGTGGAAGACATCTCTCATTGCCATTTTACACCTCAGTGCCCAAAATTGGCTATTTTCAATTGGAAACATGTCTTTTATCTATATTTTCAAGTAAAAATGGACGTTGCTGCTGCACGATGTCAGGTTGTCCAGAGCGGGGTTCGAACTCATGACCCTGTCCACACAAAGCAGTGCGTTACACAATTGAACATCTTAACATACATACCTCTTTTTATCTACTTTTACATACTTTTCAAAGTTTTTTATATTTCATTTTATGTTTTGTATCAAATGGATTTTTTCACATATTTTTGTTATATATACAATTTAAATATTCAATACTAATTAAGTACTTTAGCAAGTAGATATATTAGTTTACACAATCGACCCTTTATATACAGTGCCAAAATTTTATACCTTTCTTATTATTTATACATTAATTTTTACTTATCAAACTCTGCTTTCATTCATGTCTTTGTCTTGTGCCTCAGCTTCCAACTCCCTGCATTTTTTCTTCTCGTGCTAATTATTATCTGCATTATTTTGTGTCCTCATGTTTTAGTCCTATTTTTCTGTTAATAGCGTTTTACAGCATAATTTTTTTTTAGATTTTCAATAGCAATCAGAATTAAAAATAACTCAATAATTCCTATGAGCTGTTGAGCTGACTTCTCACAAAACATGGTTCTTCTTAGATGACAACATTGAAACAGCAATGCTGAGACTGTTAATTTTTTAGTTAAAATTTTGAAAAATTTTTAGTTATATCTGATGTCACTACAGGTTAACATATGGCTGTAGAGGTGAGAAATCTGAAACTTCTGATTTGACGTCCTTAGCTCTAACCACTGGACCCCAGCTGCTTCTTAGGTTTATGACATAAATGTTTATTTGGAAGATATAAGTTATGAAATTTGTTCATTGGTTTCTGGTAGTCGGTTACATCTGGTAGTCTTTCTTCCTGGATAATAGAAAAACTTTTGTTCACAATTTTGAAAATTCAATCCTAACCAGCTCAAGAATTTTACATACCGAGACGTTCATGCGCAGAGCCGGTCCTATCTTGAATGCAATCCATGCGAAAAATGCGGGCGCACGCCTTAGGGGGCGCCAAAACGAGATTTGGAAATAAAATTTATTATAAATCTATTTTTTTAATATAACATCAAGAATACTTAATAGATTATTATAAATAATTTAACTTAACTATAGATACAAAGATATAAAAAGCATATTTAGTTTGCAATATGATATCAGTAGAAACAATGAGCTTAATAAAATTAGTAAATTATTGTTCTGCTAGAAAAAAAATTGCATGCAGGCGCTGAAGACCCCAGAACCAGCCCTGTTCATGCGTTAAGGTGAACTGCCACTTACACCTAGTTTGTTCAATTGTTTTTCAAACCCACAACTCATCTTCCTAGTTTTTTTCCTATCCATCGTATCTCGGTATTGTTCTGTCATAGCGTTTTTTTTTGTTGATACCCAACAACTATACTAAACGGATCACATTCGCTTTTCAACCCATACGATGCAAATTCCATTTGTATCAGCTTCTGATCTAGACACGCGATTATCAACGCTTTTGCGAACAAACACACATATGAGAACGTACATGTATATTACCACATGTCTGTGCCATCAATTCTTTCTAAATCTTAATACTTCAAACACGACGGTTCTCAATCTTTTTTAAAACCCTAAAAATTGTAGCGCAAAAGGAGTAGCTGCACTACTACAAAGGGCGTGATGAGTTAGTTGGTTAGGAAGTAATTTCATTTTGATAATAAAGTTTTGATTGACAAGAAGATGGTCTTATTTGATCTTGGTTGATTTAACATTTTGATATTTTTCGATACAGTTTATCCAGTTTTCCTAAATGTGACGTATTTTTGACATCAAATTAAATAACCAATATAACCAATTATTATAAATAATATTTATTTCAAATATTTCACGAGAGAGCAACCTATTCTTTTATGTATGGCAATTATATTAGATATATATGTTGTATATATGTTGCAGCAATGCCCGGAAAAGAGGTCATATTCATATTAGAATCATATTTGAAATGGTTTGAAATGATATATGATCAAGTCAAAATCTGGTACTATATCAATTGAGTGTTAGCCTTTACACTGATCATAAATAATAAAAAATTACAACAAAAATTTGATATAGTTTATAGAATAAGAACAACCAAAAAACTTTGATTGGATCGCGGACGATCTTAAAGTTAATATTAAAAGCTAAAGCTTTCAGAAGATTTGTTTTATCAATTTGTAAGTATTTGAGCCCCTAAGAGCATTTTTTATATATTTGTAGTAAGAAAAAAGTACTGAACAAGCTAAATGATTCATTTAAGTCTTGAAATATTGTTTCTTATTCAGCTTGTCACAATAATAATAATAATTTCATTCCATAACCATTAAGAATAAAAACAATTTTTTATAATTATAATTTCTTAAAGTATTTTTGTTTCAACAAAATTTATATATTACCACTAAAGTCAGATCTAATTCTTACTACCATTCTGATAAACAAACTGTTATCTAGCAAATGTCTATGAATTATAAGAGGATGAATTGTTATTAAAAAAAATGATTGTTCAAATATAAGTAAATGCTGTAAAGAGTGTCCCAGAACTCAACGTCAAACCTAAACGGTGTGAAACACAATCTAGTGTTATTTTTAGACTTATATTGTCTCACTCGTTATAAAACTATAAAGTATTTCATCATTTTACAATTCTGATTAAATGCGTTCGCTTTTGATAAAACTTGCCAAAAAACTTTAGTACAATTTTTAAAAGAGTACTTTTAAATTCAAGAGTAAAATTTTAAATTCATAGTTCAACTAAAAGTCTTAATTCTGGAAAACTTGGGGCAATCATGTCATTATTTTTGACGGTCCTAGATATGTTATTTACGATTACGGTTCCAAAGTTTAAATAAACAAAAGTAATAAAAATTAACCACAATTACCAAAAAATCGTCATCTTTGCATTAAAGCTCATGATTTGCAAACAACGTGCAACTTTTTTTTTCAATTTTCTTCTCAAGTTCAGACTTGACGTTAAGTTCTGGGACACCCTGTATATTAATATAATAAAATATTAATCTTATAATTTAACATATGGAAAACTAGAGCTACAGCTCTATTTCCTACTTAGATATTCAAAGTAATACAAAATAGAATTTATTAATTGCTTTGTCTAAATTACTAAGTAATAAAAGTTTTCACGTTAAAATATGTATCTAAATATGATTTCAAATGAAAATATCTCTGGAAGCTGCAATAAATCAAATTAGAAGTATCTAAAAATTTAATTTTGAAGGGAAAAGATAACAAATGGGTTGCATTCTATTAAAGGTAATAAATGTAATATCTAATAGAGCACTGATTGTGAGAACACCTCTGCTTGAAGTGACTATATAGCAAAAAGTAAAATAATTTTTTATCTTATATCATTTATCATTTGAGAAGCTGTTCTATTTCTGTTCTGTTATTTAGACATAGAAACTAATACAAAAATATGTTGGTGTAAAATCATAGAAGAATTATTCAAATGCGGTGTCGTATGTCTAGATCTAGAATCCTCATATCGTGGAGTGCGCAATGATTATTGTACTCCTTTCATATTACGTTACATCGAAAGAAATCGAAACACAACCCTTTTCTATGATAATACATATATGTGTATAGAATATACTGTAAACTGAATGTACACGTGTACAATATGCGGAAAGAATTGAATAAACTAGTGGGGCGCATGGCAACGTGCCTTAAGGCAAATTGCTGGAACTTCATGCACCGTAATTAAAAATTCGAGTAATAAAAATAATCAACAATTGTTTTAAATAATTTCAAATAGATTATTTTCTTCTGCACCTACTAATCTGCACCTATCTCCATGCACCACTAATTTTCTTAGCTATAAACCTTGCGGAGCCCGAGACCTTTCCAACGAATGCAAAATTGTCGAAATCGGCTCATGCGTTCTGGAGTTATTTCGCCAGGAAGGAAAACCCGACTTATTTTTATATATATATATAGAAGATATATATATATATATATATATGATGGTCCTTAATATGGACATTTTCGAATTTTTTTGCTCCCAAGGGCTCAAATGGTTCTAAATTGATCAAAAACAATTCTCTGAAAGTTTTGCTCTTGATATTGTCTTTTAGATAGAGCGTAATTCAATCAAAGTTTTGTATGGTAATAGCATAAAACTAGCTGTAAGTGGAATTCTGTCTTAAGGCAATTAAAGCATCGTGCCTTAAGGCAAATTGCTGAAACTTCCCGTACCAAAAATTATTATTTTTTTAAAAACGATTAACATTTTTGAAAAAAATTTACTTCGACAAAATAAGATTTTTGACAAACAATTAGACAA
The DNA here is from genome assembly GCF_003426905.1 of Ctenocephalides felis. Lineage (NCBI taxonomy): Eukaryota > Metazoa > Arthropoda > Insecta > Siphonaptera > Pulicidae > Ctenocephalides > Ctenocephalides felis. The sequence continues at coordinate 16,007,673 of NW_020538040.1, read as the reverse complement.
AAAATAACTTTTTTTTGAAAAAAAAAAATTTTTTTTTATTTTTTTTTTTAATTTTTTTTTTATTTATATTTTTGAAAAAAAAATGTTTTCTTTATTTTGACAGATTTTGAAAGATCTAAACTTTTTTTCAAAGCAATCGTACTGCTTTAACTGCATAAAGACGAAATATCAAACCGCGTAAGCGCCGCGTCGACGTCTAACGCGTAAACATTGGTACGGAACCCATAGGAATGTAAACCAAAATTATACTTATTTTTAAAATCTCTATAAAATACCTGATAATTTGATGTGCATATGTCTAATGATCATTTTTGACTGCCAAATGGCATTTTTTTTACTTTTTTCATTAGATCTCCGAAACCGCTAGACTTGCCTTTATGAAAATATGATCGGTTCTTCACCTTGTCAATACAAGTAAAATGCTTTTTAAATTATTAAAATCGGACGCTCCGTTCTCTTAAAAACTGAGTTACCGTTTTCGGCACTTTTTGCCCCGTATCTTCGGAACGGCTAGACCTGACTTCGCCAAAAACTAATCAGCACGTCTCCTTATCAATACAAATCGAATGTTTTTTGAATTATTCAAATCGGTTGATCGGTGTTCCCGAAATCGTCGACGAAAATTTGTATCCGCACATACATACACACACGCACACACACACACACACACACACACACACACACACACATACATCCATTTTTTCTAAGGTATGCCAAAATATTCAGAAAAAATTTTCATTTTTTTGCGATTACTATAACTTGCCCTACGGGAAGTTAAAAAAATTCAAACATTTTGCAGTGCGTCGAATTTTCAATAAAAAATGACACGAATTTTCACTTTTAATGCATTTGTCGCTAGTTATACCTAAAAAATTTTTTTTTTAATTTTCAAAATTTTTTCCATGCTATTTCCATACGAAGCTTGATTGAATTGCGCACTATCTAAAAGTTAATATTAAGAGCTAAAACTTTCAGAAAATTGGTTTTTATCAATTTGGAACCATTTGAGCTCTTGGGAGCAAGGAAACTCAAAAATGTCCATATTAAGGACCACTCTAATATATACCATATGGAATGTATATATATATATATATATATATATATATATATATATATATCGATGAAAAAGATTACTTTACCTTAAATTTGAAATTACAAGTTTTTTTGAAAAAACTATAGAAGTCTTGATTTAAATTGATGTATTGCCAAGTAATATTTCAATAAAGAAGTAAATCATTTCCCTTACTTCAACCATAATTACACTTTCCTTTTCCCACGTGATTATGCAAATCCACTATTTTCATACTCCATCAAAACATTCTATTCACTTTTAGTTACTAATAAATCTTACCATCACCTCTAATCATCCCTAAAAATCATTTAAAACCATGCTTCGATAGTTCTCTGGGAAAAATACCTTCATAACTTGTAAATCACGTCTTGGTAACAATACGAGCAGAAATATCGAAGAATTTACTCGATTTGCATATCATCCGATATCGGAAATATCTATGTAAATTTTTCTAAAATCGAATCTTCTATGCAGATGTCTGAGATGAACAAATCTAAGTATACGACACCCCTTTGTTTGGTCCTTGCGGATGCTGGATGGGTGATGGTACAAAGAAAAGTAGTACAATGATTCCCAAACAGAGGAGCAGAGGCCCTTGAAGGGATGAAATGAGGAGTATGAGGATTTTAGACAAAAAGGATTTTATATTTATGGGTATTTATTCGATATGTTGTGTGCAGAAATTTTATATAATGTTATAGTCAAGTGTGATTTGGGTTACATAAAAGTTTTGCATGAAAAGATGTTGGCAATCAATAAAATATAAAAGTAATATAGAAGAGAATTAATAAACATCGCATAGTACTGCAAAATTTTACAAATACCTATAGATCTTCCGGTAATCAGGTCCACCACAGATATCTCGTTAAAGTTAGGAATTATGTAAAAATATTTGAAAGTGAAGTTAGAAATTTTGTAACAATATTTGAAAGTAGAGGGCAAAAGATGTATAACCAACCATTACCTTGATTTTTACGACGTATTATCTAGATATAAATGGCAATGTTTAAAAATCCATAACAAAAGTATTTTTTTTTCTTGTTAGTGTTTTTGGTTGTGAGCACTGTTGTTAAGTTTACGAGACGATAATATAATTTTTTATCTATTTAATTGTTTTATAAGATGTGTTGTTGTTTTTATATTAGATTCGACAGCTTTTTATATAATCTCTATAAAAGCTTTCTGCGGGGTAAAAAGAACCAACTGAACCTTTACCCTGGCGAAGGTGTAAGCAATAAAAAATAGTAAATAAAGATAAAAAATAATTTTATAGGATATAAATTAAATAAATAGTGATTCCAACTATGCTGATGAATATATCTGACGAAATACCAGATCAAGGTTATATACAGTGATATCTCTGTAAAAAATGTATCCATGAAATTTATATTTTGCATTGGTTAAATATTGTAACTACTCTTTTACAAAATCCCTTTAAAATTAAAAATAAGACATTAAATTTGGGTGTCCCATTTTACCCCGCCTATGGGGTAAGAAGAGATAGAAAACAGCAATAAAAACACAACATTACAATGATTAATCAGCTGAAATTTTTGCTGAACATGGTCAGATAGTTTTTTTTTATTTACAACTAAATATTATCAGATATTTGTGTTTGGTTTTCACAATACATTTGCTCGAAGTCAAATTGAACCTTTGCGCCCCGCAGTACTCTATTGTAATTATAACATTTTTATTTAATATACTTTTATACATTGAGAAGTTTTTTTGATACGTTTTGACAAAGCAATCTTTACAGAGCAAGCTTTACCTGCACAGAGATGAAATATCAAAGCGCGTAAGCGTCGCGTCTATCGGACAAAAAATGTTACGGAACCTATAGAAATGTAAACAAAATTTATACTTATTATTAAAATCTCTATAAAATATCTGATAATTTGACGTGTCGATACATGTAGAATGTTTTTTGAATTATTAAAATCGAACCCTTTGTTCTCTTAAAAACTGAGTTACCGTTTTTGGTACTTTTTGCCCCGTATCTCTCAGCACGGCTAGACGTGCCTTCGCCAAAAACTAATCAACATATCTCCTTGTCTAAAGGAATCGAATGCTTTTTGAATGACAAATCGATTGAACCGTGTTCTCGAAATCGTCGACAAAAATTTGTATCCGCACACACATACATGATTTTTTTCTAAGGTATTCCAAAATGTTCAAAAACCTTTGAAACGTAAAGATATATAAAAAATTTCATTTTAGATTTTTTTGCGATTACCATAATTTACCCTACGGGAAAATAAAAATTGGTATTGGTGAATATTTAATTTTTTTATATAAATGCCGTTAAAATTAGCTATCAAACAAATGTTTTGTATAAGTCAAACACCTTTTTTTATACAATAGTATAAACATGATTTATTACAAATTCAAATGAATATTTTAAATGAGAGAATTAAATGTGATACAATTCTTTTCTAAAATAAATATAATATTATATGCAAACCAACGTAATTTTATCCATTGTACATAACTTTGATTAAAAACATGTTGCACACTGTTTCATAATTCCTTTACCAACAAACACCTTTTCTTTTCGTTTATACATTTCTCATAAAATTAAATATTCAAATCATACACCGGGCTTTACTTATTTATTCCTATCGATTCATTAAATCAAAACCAAAAAGATGTTAATTCTTGAATTCGAACACCTTTCAGTTCGAATAATTCTTACTTGGGTGTCAGAGTAACATCTGGTGAAAATTTTCTTAAAGGGGTCCCTTTGATCCTGAGAGAGTTTTCGTCGATCAATAAGAATGCAAATGAGATTTTGAGTTCTGAAAGGTGTGTTATATAGATTATGCAAATTTTGAAATTTCGAAAAAAATCTCGGAGACATTCGATGATTTATTGACAATACTAATGCGGCGCACTTAATTCGTGGAACGATTTCGGCTGATGGAATAATGTAATATTGAAGCCAGGTACTGAATTATATCTATGTGAATTTAAAGGTTAATACTTTGGGAACGTGTGTACTGAATAACTGATACAACATTTTATTATCATTGAAATTAATATTATAACTTACTATTATTAAGTTTGAAAAGAACTTTCAAGAAGCTTTCAATGTAAAATAATGTAGAGAAAACGAATTGAGGTGATAGAAGTTTTACCGTTAAATACCAAAAGCATATTACAGTATGTAAAAACGTTAAATTATTTTTTAAATTTAATATCATTATTTTATTACTACTATCATATTGTTTTTATTTGTTTAGTTATTTTCAATATTTTGACTAATACGAATTTATTAAAACTGTTCAAATAATTCAATCAAATGAAATCAATATAATAGATTTTTGTTAATATTCTATTAAAGAATTTATCCAAGTTGAATCAAATTAAATACGTTTTGATATCTTTGTCTGTAAGATTGTTATAATAACACATTTTGAGTATTTGCTTCAATTTGATTTTCAAAACGAGAGTATTTTCCACAAGAGTGACACTGCTGTACGAGCTAGCATACCGCCCATGTATATGTTACCTAAAATATATTAAGATTTTTCAATAATTATCAATGAAAGTATATTTATAAATTAAAAATTGCACTTCTTAAAATCTAAAAATTCAAATTAAAAATCTGAATATTTTAACTAACGATAAGAATGATAAATTTTGAGAGTTAGTAATAAATAGATGAAAAATATTTATTATTGAATTAGGCCTATTCTTTTTTTTCAAATTTCATAATTCATGACTTATGTGAATTAATGTGACAATTGATTATTGTTGACACTATTCTAATATAGAGTTGTTTAAGGTAAAATATTGTTGAAAATGTATCAAAAAATTAGTTGTGCATGGCATCGTGCCGTAAGGTAAATTGCTGTTACTTCCCGCACCAAAAATTTAATTTTTGTAACCAAAAACCAAATTTTTTTGAAAACTTCGAAAAAATTTATTTTTGAATATTTAGAAATGTTTTATAAAATTGATTTTTTGAAAAATTTGATTTTTTTATAATATCTTGAAGTTTTTTGAATACTTTAAACTTTCTTTTAAAGCAATCCCACTGCGTAGATATTTTAAAGATGAAATATCGAAGCGCGTAAGCGCCGCGTCCCAGTCTCCCGGGTAAACATTGGTACGGAACCCATATAAATATGAACTAAAATACTTATTATTAAAACATCTAATAATGTAATGTGTATATGTCTAATTTTTTCAAATCTTTTTCATTGGATGTCCAAAACAGCTGGATCTGCCTTCCTAAACATCAAATCAATTTCTAATACAAGTCAAATGTTTTTTGAATAATTCAAATCGGACGCTCCGTTCTCCCAAAAACGGAAATATAATTTTTCGCACTTTTTACCCCGTGTATTCAAAACGACTAAACCTGCCCTGGCCAAAAACCAATCAACACGTCCTCATCAATAAAAATCGGATACTTTTTAAATCTTTCAAATCGATTGGTTTGTGTTCCTTAAGATATATAAAAATTTTCATTTTCGACTTCTTTGCGATTAGTGTAACTTACCCTACGGGTTAAAAAAAAGTTACAATTTTTTTACCAAAAACTATTTTTTACGTCACACATATATGACTAATATAGCTTCATATTATAACTTCTTTTCTTCAAATCGCGAATATCTGTCACGGCTTATTTGTAGAGCTTTTTAGCGTCAGACACATATGACTGACATTGCAAAACAAAAAAACAATACAGAACAACGATAAAGCAATTGTCCAAGTATGTGGATTAATTTTATAGCACTCCAAAAAACATTATCATCACCGCTGATATGATTTCGCAATGAAAAATCTCAATACCCAATACCCAATACCCAATATCCGATACCGAATTTTTGCATACCACTAAATCATGTTATTTTCTATTGAACGATAAACATGATAAACAGCCAATATGCCCATAGAACATATCAATATCAAATATTCGATAGAATGGCATCATTGTTCGCATTATTTTTGCTCCAGTGCGATAATATAAGGAACACAATCCCTTTACCCTTTCAGACAAAATAAAAACCGCGAGCGGCACTTAGTCTAACAATGATATCAATGGATAATTTACGATCTATGACGATCAATCGATGCCAAATAGTTAAAAGGCCCTCTCGCCCTATTTTGCAAAGGGCAATGTGCAAAATAATGCTAAACAACCCCCTTCAAATGGCAAAACACTTGCAAAAATAATATATGTAAACCCGATAAAATGCACCGCATATACTTATTCAGATACACAATGCATTGTGAACGGGACCACAACAACGGGACGAGATTAACTGCACGATTTGCACACCATGAACGACATGATATTTGTTTGTTTTATCGAATTATTAGTCATTTTTATTGGTTTCTGGGATATCGAATTATTTAAACTATTCTTTATAGTTGTATAAATTAAAGAGCAATCAAACAATTAAACTTTTTAGCGAGAATTGGTAAAAATTAATTCTTCCATGCAGAAAAGTGGCGCAATGTTAAATATTAAACTTTTGCACACCGTAGGGCATGATAGTTGTTTGTTTTATCGAATTATTAGTCATTTTTATTGGGTTTTTGGGATGTAGAATTATATAAACTACTCTTTATAGATGTACAAATTATAGAGGAATCAAACAATTAAACTTTTTAGCGAGGAATGGTAAGAATTATTTCTTTCATGCAAACAAGTGGTGCAATGTTAAAAATTAAACTTTTTAACTGCGGGGTTAAGTTAAGTTTTATAGGAATTATAATAGATAATTTATTATTAACTTCCCGTATGGTAAATTAGAAAAATCGTAAAAAAATCGCAAATGAAAATTTTTATATATCTTTACGTTTCAAAGGTTCCTGAACATTTTGGCATACCTTAGAAATAGAAAAAAATGGATGTCCATGTGTGTGTGTGCGGATACAAATTTTCATCAACGATTTCGAGAACACTGATCACCCGATTTGAATTATTCAGAAAACATTCGATTTCTATTGATAAGGAGACGTGCTGATTAGTTTCTGGCGAAGACAGGTCTCGCCATTCCAAAGATACGGGGCAAATAGTGCGAAATATGGTAACTCAGTTTTTAAGAGAACGGAGCGTCCGATTTTAATAATTAAAAAAATATTTTATTTGCATTGACAAGATGAATAACTGATTAAATTTTGCGGAAGGCAGGTCTAGCGGTTATGAACTCACACTAAAAATAACATAAAAAAATTCCATTTGGCGGTCAAAAATGTTTATTGGACATATGTACATCAATGTATCAGATATTTTATAAAGATTTTAATATTGTGTACACATTTTGTGTTATTTTTTTGGGTTCCATGCCAAGATTTTGAATATTGAAATTTATTTATATGGTTCAAATAAATGTCCTCGACATTTTCGACAATATGGAATAATCAATTTGTATTATTGAACAAACATTCGGTTCGTACTCTATCGCGAGGTGTTTTTCCAAAAAGCAATTTTCCCGTTTCGGAGGTATGGAGCGCAAAGAGTGTAAAAACGGTTGAGCAGTTTTTGAGAGAACGGATTATCCGATTAGATTAATTCATAATTAAACATTTTGCTTGAGTAGGTGGAGTGCAAAAAATGCATTTACCGAAAATTTAGTAATTTTGAATATTTTCAAAAAAAAAATCTAAATTTTCAAAGAAATTCAAAGTTTAAAAAAAAATTCATATTTTCGAAATTTTTCATCATTTTCAAAAAAAAAACTAAATTTCGAAAAATTAACAAAAAAATGATTTCTTACAAAAATTTGAGAATATTTTGACAATTAAAAAAAAGATTCTAAAATTTCCAAATCATTAAAATATTTAATAAAAACTTTTTTTTAAACTCAAAAAAGTTTTAAACTTCGAAAAAAAATTACTGTATGTATTTTCTGTATGTTTATAAATTTACTGTATGTATTTATAACAAATAATCTATTTGAAAATCTTGAAAACAATTATTGAATATTTTCATTCCTCAAATGTTTAATTACCGTGCGTGTGAGTATGTTTGTGTGCATGTATGTATGCATGTTTATGTATATACTAAATTTATCACAATAGCTCATAGGATACTTTGTATTCTGATTGCTGTTAATAAAGAAATAAAAAAAAAATGTTTAATTACGGTACGGGAAGTTTTGCACTTTTAGCACTAGTTTAATTTTGTTTAATTATTTTAAAATAATGCACAATAATTGCAATAAAAATAGTTTATAATAAATTTAATTTTTAAAATTTTTAATATCAATACAGGATTTTCGACAAAAAATTGTACTTTTCAAAAGTAGTCAACTAGTCAAATTTTTTAAACCGGTGTAACCGATTTATGAGAAAACTTCAATGGAATGTCAAATTTTGGTTGGTATACTTTTTTCATTGAGAGAGAATAAATTGAGAAATCGAGTAAATTCAATAAAAAGTTATGAAATAAAATAATAAATTAAAAATAATTAAAAGAAATTAATCAATAACAAAAAAGAAAATAATTCATATATTTTTCGCACATTATTCGAATAAGGTTCAGAAATTCTCAAAGTCCTTAAAATTTATTACTCCAAATATGTGATCCAACTGTTATGATTTTCTGCATTCATAAGGACACAATTGGCACTCGAAATGCAAATTTTTGCATTCGAAAGGAATACATTAGCCTCTATTAGGCATAGATAATTTTTGGCGTTAATATACACCATGATGGTGCCATAGATAAGAAAAGGATCGATTTTCATTGAAAATAGATTTCGAGGTGAATAAATTTGAATATGATTTATAATAGTATAAATATAATAGTAATGTCTCAGCGTGAGAAAGTGAATCTGGTAAAGGTCATAAACTAATTTTTAGAACAGTAAATCTGTGTTTTTAGTTTGAAATAAAAGCAAGCAAAATATTCATAAAATTTTATATGCATTTCTAGATATTAATAAACTATTAACTATTAATAAACTATTTCTAAAAATTAATAAACATTTTTATGCCTACAAGATACCCACCAACAATACGTTCTATGATCTAGATTCTAGATGAATTTTTATTATATATGAGCGATATATATATATAGGTATCCGCATATATTTTAATTTTCAATATTTTTCTTACTGCCGATTAATTTCTACAAAATTTCAGAGCAATCGTACTGCTTTAACTGCATAGAGAGGAAATGTCAAAGCGTGTAAGCGCCGCGTCGCCGTCTGTCGGTAAACATTGGTACGGAACGCATAGGAATGTAAACAAAATTTATACTTATTGTTAAAATCTCTATAAAATATCTGATAATTTGATGTGCATATGTCTAATGATCATTTTTGACCGCCAAATGGCATTTTTTTACTTTTTTTTATTCTTTATTTTTTTACATTTTTTTTACTTTTCTTACTGCCTTCATGAAAATTTGATCAGTTCTTCATCTTGTCAATACAAGTAAAATGTTTTTTGAATTATTAAAATCGGAACACTCGGTTCTCTTAAAAATGAGTCACCATTTTTGGTACTTTTTGCCCTGTATCTTCAAAACGGCTAGACCTGCCTTCGCCAAAAACTAATCAGCACGTCTCCTTATCAATACGAATCGAATGTTTTTTGAAATATTCAAATCGGTTGATCCGTGTTCCTGAAATCGTCGACGAAAATTTGTATCCGCACACACACACGCACACACATATACACAGACATTCACGCACACACATAAAAACACACACACGTACATCAATTCAGATATTCAGAAACCTTTGAAACGTAAAGATATATAAAAATTTTCATTTTCGATTTTTTTGCGATTACTATAACTTGCCCTACGGGAATTTAAAAAAAACTTGTAATGTATTGACTTGAGTATTGTAGAGTAAAAATAATTAAATTAATAGTTTCCGGTATTTTTTTGATTTATAGCTTTTGACCGGGTGGTTATTTAGCTCTTCGTATCAATTAAATTGTGTTAAATTATTACAATTATTTCTGCTTAACAACAATAATATTAGCACCAAAACTGAACGACCTGATGCATCTTTTCTTTTTATTATACAAAAAAATTAGTAGATGTCATATTTTGGGACAGTATCTTTACATGTATTTACATATATTCTAAGTTTTTATTAGGCCTATAAATTTAAAGATCCAATTTTTACCGTGCAAAAAATAACCGTCATCGTTTTCCCGATTTCGCAACTGTAAAAACCAAGGGATGATTCAAATTCCGCAGATACTAAATTCTCAAAAAGTAAACAGACGTTAAAAAATACCAATAATAAATTAAATTTCTCACGCTGAAATATTCCTAGGCAAATCGAATCGAATCCACGTATATGCAAATTTATTCTCGCATCCGAATATTTTTTCCATATATTTGCATCAGTAGTCCATCCTCTTCCTTATCTATGACAATCGCCAAATGCAGTGTATTAACACCGAACATTTTTCATGCTATTATATGCGGATAATATATTCTTTTGCATTGCAAAAATTTGCATGTTCGAAGATCAATCAATCGATGACAAAACGTGTATTGGAAAAGGATAAAAATGCACCGAGCAAGCGAAAGGATCAACCCTTATTTTTTGCACAAGGACTAAATACCCAAAACACGGCGAAGAGTGGAGTATCGGTTATTTTGCTATCATTATCACTAATGCCAATATGGGATGTTGGGGTGCGAGCTTGCAAAAAAACAGGGGTGGACTAGGAAAGAAAATAATCCTAGCTTTTTCATCAACTTTCCGTAGGGTAAGTTATAGTAATTGCAAAAAAATCGAAAATGAAAATTTTTATATATCTTTACGTTTGAGAGGTTTCTGAACATTTTGGCATACCTTAGAAAAAATGGAAGAATGTGGATGCAAACTTTTGTCGACAATTTTGCGATCATGGGTCAACCGATTTGAATAATCCAAAAAACATTTCATTCCTACTGATAAGGAGACGTGCTGATTAGTTTTTGGCAAAGGCAGGTCTAGCCATTTCAGAGATACGCGGCAAAAAGTGCCAAAAAAAGTATTTTAGTTTTTGAGATAACGGAGCGTCTGATTTAAATAATTCAAAAAGCATTTTACTTTTATTTACAAATGAACAACTGGTAAAAATTTTGTAAAGACAGGTTCAGCGTCTCTGGAGATCCAATAAAAAAAGTAAAAAAAAATACCATTTGGCGGTCGAAAATAAACATTAGACATATGTTCATCATAATATCAGATATTTTATAAAGATTATAATATAAGTAAAAATTTTGTGTACATTTATATGGGTTCTGTACCAATGTTTAAACGTTAGACGACAACGCGCCGCTTAAACGCTTCGATATTTTAACTCCAAATCAGCTATGCAGCGCGTTTGCTTAAAACTAATGTTCAAAATTTCCAAAAAAAAATCAAAATATAAAAAATCAAATTTTTCAAAAATGTAAATTTTTTTCAAAATATTCAACATTTCTCAAAAATCTAATTTATTCTAAGTTTTTTTTATTATTAACTTAGTTTTCGGTACGAAAAGTTTCAGCAATTTGTCTTGAGGCACGATGCCATGCACCACTAGTTAACTTCTCGTAGGGTAAGTTATAGTAATCGCAAAAAATTCACAAATGGATTTTTTATATATTTTTACGTTTCAGAGGTTTCTGAATATTTTGGCATACCTTAGAAAAAATAGATGTGTGTATATGTGTGTGTGCGGATACAAATTTTCGTCAACGATTTCGCAAACACCGATCAACCGATTTGAATAATTAAAAAAATATTCGATTTGTATTGATAAGGAGACGTGCTGATTAGTTTTTGGCGAAGGCAGGTCTAGCCGTTCCGAAGATACGAGGCAAAGTGCCAAAAACGGTAATTCAGTATTTAAGAGAACGGAACGTTCAATTTTAGTAATTGAAAAAACATTTTACTTGTATTGACAAAATGAAGAATTGATTAAATTTTTGGAAAGGCAGGTCCAGCGGTTGTTGACTCTCAATAAGAATTATTAAAAAAAAATCATTTGTCGTTCAAAAATGTTTATTGGATATATGTATATCAAATTATCAGATATTTTATAGAGATTTTAATAATGTGTAATTTTTTTGGGTTCTATACCAAGATTTTTAATTACGGTACGGGAAGTTCCAGCAATTTGCCTTAAGGCACGATGTCATGCACCACTAGTTTCTATGTACGAAATAGAGACTTGACTCAGATTCCAAATAATGTTACCTTTCACTATTTTTGCAGAATTCATCCCTGTACCGCTCCGATATCAAGAATTGGCGAAGGGTGCCGGGGTAAAAAAGCTATTTGCGATTTTCGCAAATCGTTTGTCAATTTCGAGTATCAGAGGCATACAATGGTTAATGTAACCCTTACGTACTCACTGAAGGCTTTGTGTACAAAACCCCAAGGTCGACTGATTATGCAAATTTTGGCAAGACATTCGGGAACCAGATAAAAATCAACAAACATCACGAATTCTAATAGGAATTCGATAATAATACGATCCAAAAGGTGCTTTGTGAGAAACAGAAGTGTTTTTGGTATAAAGGAAAGGTAGGTTTGGTGATGAAAGGCAGTATAAGGAACTGTATTATTGATATTTTTTTAAATTAAATATCCAAAACATTCTTATATAGAGTAAAACGAGGCTTAAAAGTCCGTGGGCAAATAGGTCCACCAGCAATATCTCCTGTAAAAACCAGTGAAGTTAAGAATTTTTTAACAAGAATATTTGAAAGTATAGGGAAAAAAGGGGTAAAACGAGACACCATGATTTTCTCGATGTTGCTATCGGGAGAAAAACGGCAATGTTTGAAAATCTATAACAAAAGTGTTTTCTTGTGTTGTTATTTGTTTTGATTGTGAGCACTATTGTTTAGTTCAGGAGACCTTAATATAATTTTTAGGTATACGTTATTTAATTATTTTATAAGATGTATTGTTAATTTTAAGTTAGATTCAACAGTTTTTTTTTAATATAACCTCTATAAAAACACACGTGGGTTGGGTAAAAGGGACCGACTAAAGCTTCATGCTGACAAAGGTGTAAAAAATTCAAAATAGGATATAAAAAAATAAATTAAGTTAAAATAAGCAATTTCACATGAATAAAATTGAATAAATAATTATTCTAACTATGCTGATGAATATTTCTTATAAAATACCAGATCAAGGTTATTTACAGTGTTCAATTTAATTCAATTTTCTTTCTACTGATTTTCATTCTTCTTCTTGTTTCTCAAGATGTTCTTCTCATCTTCTAAACTAAACTTGTTTTTTTTTCTTACTTCTACTACATTTTTTTCTTGTATTCTACAAATTAACAATTCTTAATCTAGTTCAATATTTTATATTTTAATTCTGGTATTGCTGGAGATTCGAACCGAATTCCTCCAGCGTGTGGGTCGAGAACGCTACTGAGTGAGCTATTCCCTCCATAGTTGTTTTGGTTTTCACTATATAATTGCTCAAAGACAAATTGGACCTTTGTACCCCGCACCATATATTTTTGATATTAAACTTACATGCTAATAGAAAATCGATGATTAAACGATGCAAAAGTGCTTTGTAATAATACGAGATTTTAGCCAACTAAAGAATTTGATGCTGACGAATAAAAGTATTTTGGTGAAATAATTCTATTTTATTATTATTTAAATAATATGAAATATTTGATTTTTATTATTATTGCCTTTATATAAATATTCCAATAAACTTTAAATTCTAATACTGACAGCAAATCGATGATAATATCATGAAACAGGTGCTTTGAGAAATTTTTGGTATAAACGTGTATATATTGAGATCATTCAACTTATAAACTTTCATTTCACATCCGAATATTTGACAACAAAGAATTTCTTATATCTTAGTTAAACTTAAAAAAAATTTGAAATTTCGAATTTTTTTAAAAAAATTTCAAAAAATTTAAGACTTTTTTTATATGTTATTTTTATAATATTTGCGAAGAATATAATTTTGCTTTTGATAAAAATTTTTGTAATCAAAATAAATTCATTTCAATAGAGATCGGTCAACAAATCTATGAAATCACGTGTTATTTATTTCCATGGCAACTAAAATCAAAGATGCGCAGATGCTGCGCAGTGAGTATTATTATTTGCAAAATAAAAGAATTGTCATTTGTCAAAACTAAAAGTAATCACTAGCTATTTTTTTGACTGAACTTCGGCTTAAATAGTATAATATTAAACAAAAATAAACATTCAAGATGATCATTTTTAACATAAAGGACAAAAGCTTTAGGGAGACCTTCACTACCATGACTTTAGAGTTCTGGCTTTTACATAATCTAAGCATCAAAATAGAAGGTAGTGGAACGTGTGAAGGAAAGTTGATGAGAGTTAATTTCTACCGAATGAACGGCCAGAAGAAGATTTATTTCACCTTTGACGCAGAGTTTCTGGTATTGAGACGACTAAAGTCGGGCTCAGTCACCATTGAGACTGATGGGAACATTTTCCGGGTGACTGCCAAAAAGGAGGTTCCTTATTGGTGGCGCGACCTGCCCGACCGAGTTCACTAAATAATCAACCATTTCAAGAAGATAGATTAATTTTTTGGAAGGAGGCAGAGAAGCAAGAAGATCAATCATTTACTACCCCTGGTCCAGATTTAGAACTCCTGCAAAAAATTTGACATCTTCAACGAATTATGAATAATCATGTAAAGTATTGTAAAGAGCATCTGTAAGCATTATATTTAATCATATTTTCAAAGATACAACAAATATTGTCATTTTTTAATAAAATTTATATATAAAATATTATCCGTCTTTTTGTTAAAACTTACAGGCCCTAGAGTAAGTTATAGTAATCGCAAAAAATAGAAAGTACACATTTTTGCATATGTTTACGTTTCAGAGGTTTCTGAACAAATTGGAATACCTTAGAAAAAATGTTTATATTAGGTTGTCAAATATCTCCCTTCCGCTTTTTTGCTCTTGGTTTATAATACAAAAAGGCGGAAAAGAGATATTTGACAACCTTATATGTTTACGAATCAATCAGTTTGAATTATTGAAAAAAGTGATTCCTACTGGCAAATAGACATGCTGATTAGATTTTTTTTAAAGGCAGGTCCAGCCGTTACCAAGAAACTAGGAAAAAATGCAAAAAATGACAATTTAGCTTTTGTTAGAACGGAGCGTCTGATTTGAATTATGCAAAAAACATTACACTTGTATTCCGGAATTGATTTAATGTTTAGGAAAGCAGATGCAGCTGTTTTGAACATACAATAAAAAATTGCATTTGGCGGTCAACAATGATCATTAGACAATGCACATAATATTATCTGATTTTTATAGAGATGTCAATAATAAGTACAAATTTTGTTTACATTTATATGGGTGCTGTACCAATATTTATCATGTTTAACCGTTAAACTGCGACCCGACGCTTACGCGCTTCGATATTTTATCTAAAACAGCTACGCAGCGCAAGCGCTTTCTAAAAAAATCAAAATTTTCAAAGAAAATTCAGAATTATCATTCAAATTCAATTCTTCAAAATGTTCATAAAAATAAAACTTTTAATAATTTTAAACATTTAGGACAATTTTGTATGAAAACTGTCATGTAATATAGCCTAGTCATAACATTCTATTTTACCACAGAATCGGCCCATAATCAAAACAAAACTAGTGGGGCGCATGGCATCGTGCCTTAAGGCAAATTGCTGGAACTACCCGTACCAAAAATTATTGTTTTTTTAAAAACGATTAACATTTTTGAAAAAAATTTACTTTGAAAAAATTAGATTTTTGAGAAACTATGAATTTGACAAAAATTTCTTTTTTT
Organism: Ctenocephalides felis; assembly: GCF_003426905.1. Taxonomy (NCBI): domain Eukaryota; kingdom Metazoa; phylum Arthropoda; class Insecta; order Siphonaptera; family Pulicidae; genus Ctenocephalides; species Ctenocephalides felis. The sequence continues at coordinate 15,991,847 of NW_020538040.1, read as the reverse complement.
TTAAAAAAAATTTTTTTGAAAAAAAATGTTTTCTTTATTTTGACATATTTTGGAAATTCTGAACTTTTTTTCAAAGCAATCGTACTGCTTTAACTGCATAGAGACGAAATGTCAAAGCGCGTAAGCGTCTCGTCGCCTTCTAACGACTAAACATTGGTACGGAACCCATAGGAATGTAAACAAAATTTATACTTACTGTTAAAATCTCTATAAAATATCTGGTAATTTGATGTGCATATGTCTAATGATCATTTTTGACCGCCAAATGGCTTTTTTTTACTTTTTTCGTTATATGTCCGAAACCGCTAGACCTGCCTTCATAAAAATTTGATCAATTCTTTATCTTGTCAATACAAGTAAAATTGTTTATTGAATTATTAAAATCGGACGCTCCGTTCTCTTAAAAATTGAGTTACCATTTTCGGCACTTTTTGCCCCGTATCTTCGGAACCACTAGACCTGCTTTTGCCTAAAACTAATCAGCATGTCTCCTTATCAGAACAAATCGAGTGTTTTTTAACTTCCCGTAGGGCAAGTTATAGTAATCGCAAAAAAATCAAAAATGAAAATTTTTATATATCTTTACGTTTCAGAGGTTTCTGAACATTTTGGCATACCTTAGAAAAAATGGATGTATGTGTGTGTGTGTGTGTGTGTGTATGTATGTATGTATGTATGTATGTACATGTGTGTATGTATGTGCGGATACAAATTTTCGTCGACGATTTCGGGAACACGGATCAACCGATTTGAATAATTCAAAAAATATTTGATTCGAATTGATAAGGAGACGTGCTTATTAGTTTTTGTCGAAGGCAGGTCTAGCCGTTCCGAAGATACGGGGCAAAAAGTGCCGAAAACGGTAACTCAGTTTTTAAGGGAACGAAGCGTCCGATTTGAATAATTTAAAAAACATTTCACTTGTATTGATAAGATGAAGAATCGATAAAATTTTCATGAAGGTAATTCTAGCCGTTTCGGAGATATGGAGGAAAAAGTAAAAAAATGAGCCATTTGGCGGTCAAAAATGATCATTAGAGATATGCACATCAAATTATCAGATATTTTATAGAGATTTTAACAATAAGTATACATTTTGTTAACATTTCTATGGGTTCCGTACCAATGCTTATGAGTTAAACAGCGAGGCGGCGCTTATGCGCTTTATATTTTGTCCCTATGCAGTTAAAGCAGTACGATTGCTTTGAAAAAAAAGTTCAGATCTTCCACAATATGTCAAAATAAAGAAAAAAATTTTTTTTTCAAAAAAAAAAAAAATTAAAAACATTTTTTTTTTTAATTTTTTTTTCAAAAAAATGTAATTTTTTGTCCAATTTATAGTTTCTCAAAAATCTTATTTTTTCAAAGTAATTTTTTTTCAAAAATGTTAATCGTTTTTTGTTACGGGAAGTTCCAGCAATTTGCCTTAAGGCACGATGCCTTAATTGCCTGAAGACAGAATTTCACTTACAGCTAGTTTAATTATTTAAATCGGTTGATCGGTGTTCTCGAAATCTTCGACGAAAATTTGTATTATTTTGTTAAAATAAACAAAGTTTTTTGAATCATTCAACTCAGATGCTTAGTTCTTTCAAAAACTGCTATTTTTGCACATTTAGCTCGCTGTCAAAACGTGAAAAAATTAATAATTTTTAATTAAGTTAAGGAAGTTAATAAGATTTTTATTTTCCAACGTCGTTTCCAAATTATCAAAAAATTTGCGCCAAAACTACTTAGGAATAATTATTACCGAATGCAGATGTGTTTCGTGCACCCCGCGCAAGGTGTGTGTTCTTACCTCGTGCAAGAAACAGGACGAGGACGAGGACAAACCCAGAGACCGAACCCTTTCCCTTTCACGTAATACGTATTCAATATTCAATAAAAGGGTCTCCGAGACGCATTCACAAGAATCTATAATGATTATAAATGATATATCGAAAGTATTAGGAAACGGAGAGATACGATTTTTAGTTTTGTTACCGGTACAGAATTCTGGATGCTGGTGACAAAGATATGGGCTTGGTGGAGGACACATGGCGAAATGCATAGGAATATTTTTATAATAATATAATTTTGTCTTTAGTTGTTTTTTTGTACTGCCCTAAAGTGACCAAACGTCCCGGTTTGGCCGGAACAGTCCCGGATTCCACCTTGTATCCCAAGTTTTTACAAAAGCAATATTTGACCCAAATTTTTTGTCTCGGATTGTCCCGATTTTTCAAAATTAATAGGTTAATTAAATATAATTATTATAAATGAATAAATGCTAGTTTTCTTTTCAAATTGTACAGAATTGTATACAAGGCTCGAAAATGAAAAAACTAGGATCAAAAAATATAATATAATATAATAATAAATAAGAAAGGTATAACATTAATTATATGAACTTATATTAATTATATGTTTAATAATATAATTATAAGATCTTATAATAAAAATTCTTCCCCCCACTTCCGTCCCGCCAATGTTATGCTACTTAAGAAATTACAGTCCCGCTTTGACTTAAAAAAATCTGGTCAATTTTCTAATACCTGATATCAAGCGGTGGTGATATCCATTTTGACTTGAAAATGGAAGAGTAAAACACTCTTATGTTTCTAATTATAAGTAAAAATAATTTAATAGGTCATTGTTGCATCAAATTAAAAATATGTTAGTAATATGGGGTTAATTCTAATAATTAAAAATTATTAAATTCAGGTAGGTTAACCGTTGGGTTGCCATCTAAGTGGATAAGTGCGAAAAAAAGTTCGAATGTAAAAAGTATTCTGATTGCTGCTAAAATGTGAGATTTTTCGAGAAAAAAGTATTTGTTTTAAATAATTTGTTTTATTTATTTATGAATTAACAAAGTTTATGTTTTGCTAGAAAGTCTGGTTTACATATTTTCTGTTTTCCTGACGTTTTGAGTTATTCTGGATCGTTTGGCACAAAATTAGTAGTAAATGCCTGAATATGAATACATACAATTTTTTTTATTTATTTATAAATTAACACATTGCATGTTTTGCTAGAAAATTTGATTTGCATATTTATTGTTTTCTTGACGTTTCAAGTTATTCTGAATCATTTGGCACAAAATTGGAAGGTTTTATTCATTTATAAATTAACAAAGTTTATGTTTCGCTAGAAAATCTGGTTTACACATTTTATGTTTTATTGACGTTTCAAGTTATTTTGGATCGTTTGGCACAAAATTGGAATGTTATGCCTGAATATGAATACTTTTTTCTATTTATAAATTAACATGGTTTGTTTTGCTAGAAAATCTGATTTGCATATTCACTGTTTTCTTGACGTTTTGAGTTATTCTGGATCGCTTGATACAAAATTGGAAGGTTATGCTTGAATATGAAGACAAATTTTGTCCTTGAGAGCTTCGAGTTCAAACATTTATCTTGTTTTATATATTGTTATAAATATTCTCCTTGATTAATATTGCGTGAAAATCGATCATATTGTTTCTATATAATTATTAATTAAATATATAAAAATTAAATATATCAAATGTTTTTCAGAAATTTGACACCTGGTCAAATTTTACGAACTTAATAGCTACATTATTCAACCAACACAAAATATAAATTTTATAGGTACATATTTTTTACAGATATAATACTGTATATAACCTTGATCTAGTATTTTTTCAGAAATACTCATTGGCAGGGTTGAAATAACTATTTATTTAACTTATCTTCTGTAAACTGCTTTTTTAACTTAATTTACTATTTTTTAATTTACATCTTTACCAGGGTGAAGGTTTAATTGGTCCTATTTACCCCATCCAGATGCAAGCTACCATAAAGGTTATAAATAAAAACGGTTGTATCTAACTTCAAAATAGCAATACAATTGCTATTAAATAACAAAACAATTAAATAAAGTAGACTTAAAAATTATATTAAGGTCTCATAAACTAAACAACAGTGCTCACAAACAAAAAAACTGACAATGAAAGAAAATACATTTGTTATGGATTCTCAAACATTGTCGTTTATCTCTTGATATCAGCGTCGTTAGAATCAAGGTGATGACTGGTTATACACCTTTTTCCCTCTACTTTCAAATATTGTTGTTAGAAAATTGTAACTTTACATGTTGTTGAGATATCAGCGGTGGACCTTTTTCACCCACGGACCTTTAAACTCTGTTTTGTCAAAAACTATACCGTACTATGAAAAAACTGATCTGTTTGAAATCAAATATTATTTTCACTTTCTCGATCCTGGTCCCTTCTCCAATATGCATATGCGTTAAACCGAACATCCGCATATATTATAGTCCGTGAATTCAATATTTTTTATATTTCGTGTCCCAATAATAGGGATGATGAATGAATGAATGGAAGAAATGAACAAAAAAACTTCAATTCATTTATGTTTGTTAGAAAAAAAATGTAAACATCCGATATACATACGAGTCGCGACCCTGATTGAACTAACGAAAAAAATAGAATTTAAATAAAGTTGAAAAAAATATTGAAAAAAATTGGGATGCTATAAAGCCGGAAGGATATACTGGGTCCTTAATGATGCAGGGTTATTAGTGGATGCTGTGATGAAATTCCAGTCGGGTACATCATAATTTTTGGTTGAATATCTTAATTATTTTAACCCACTACTTTATTGAGTTGAACACATTGGCTACTTCAATAATATTTTTGGGTACTAAAAAGAATACGTTCGATATAATAATCAAACACTATATTTGACAAAATATTTAAAATCTCAAATGAAATTTTTATTTTGGATACTATATACGGACAATTACTAAAAAATGGGATACCAATTTTTCGAATATTTTTATATTAAATTTTTAAATAAAATTTATTTTTCTCGTAAATACTATGAAACAACCGTATCATTTGAAATTTTGTAAGTTTTTGCAGATGTAGACTTTTAGTTAAAATATATCATATAAAATAAATACTATGCATAAAAATATGATATACATAAAATTGTGCTATTAATACTTAAGAATAAGATATTAAAATTTTAATGATATATATAATGATATATAATAAAATAATGTATATATAGAATTAAAATTACTGATATAATACAATGTAAAAAAAGCACATGGTATAAAAAATAAAAATCGTTGGCAAAATGCAGTTGAGTAAGCCAATAAATTATAAACATAAAAATAAATATTATATAAAATGTTAATGATCATTTACCGGGATTGCTGTAATTAGATAAAATATTATCAGTATTAAAAAAATCTAATAAAAATGTATCAAATATAAGTAGACTAGCCATAAAAATACAGGTCGAAGCTTATAGTATGTAAAGTTCTGATTGCTGTTTAAAAACAACAATTTTCATGAAAAAATATTAATTTTAATATAATTATATATTAATTAAAATTTTCTAATATTCGTTTATAAAAAAGAAATCCTAGCTAAATTTAATAAGATATAAATAAATCTTGTGCCACCTTTTTTGTTCAGCAATATGTATATTATATTGGTCGAAAAACAATAACCATAAACCCCAAAATGGTATAATATATTTACCCCATACCCCATAAACAACAAAACATATTTTTTTAAACAAAGCTAATGAATATAATATAAAATTATATAACAAAAAAATATTTTTTATACAAGAAATCCTTTAAAATCTTTGATTGTAAGTATTGAATTGTCTATTCCCTTTCTCTTACGTATTTTGTCTTAGTTAAGTTAGATTTTTTTATCTGTTCAAATTTGACCCAAAAAAGGCAAACAATACATCACAACATATCACATAAAACGAAACCAATCGCTGAAAAACAACTACTTATGCTCAACTTATAGCAAACTAACAAACAAAGTGGTCTATATGTATACAAATAACAATTATTATTTAAAAAATCGAACAAAAACACATTTGGCTCTTTAAAAGCAATTCAGTCTACAGATAATGTCAATGTAGAGCGCTGACTCAACGCAATTGTGGAAACTTGTTCTAACAAACATACTTCATCTTTCTCCCTTTGGACCCTATATCAAAATCAGTATAGTTTAGCTGTTATGACGACTGTCACTACCGTACCATGGCACAACCGTACCCAGTCTTCCTATAGATAAAAATATATTTTCACGAGGAAATTGATCAGTATTAATAAAATCTATTTATAAATCAAATATAAAAAAAACAATCATTAAAATCGACGCTATTGAAAAAAAATAATTATTACAACTGCTCATAAAACTTTGAGTTCTGATTGCTGATCAAAAACTACATTAAAAAAAGAGTGCGCGTAAGGTTCACACGCGATTGAAGTGAAACTTATTTGCTACTGTACAAGATGGCATTTAGGTAAAAATAAATACATCATATAACAATTTGAATAATGTTTATTAGTAATATGGTAACACTCGTGATGCACATATTTATTAGGGTCAACCATTATACACATTTATATAATGATAAATTATAAATTATATATTATATTAGCATTAAAAATATGTTTAATATTTAAAAACTATAATATAATTAAAGTCATACTTCAAATATGACATGATCGGTTTGTCATTGTAATTAGCATTTAGGACTTGAAGCTTCATTAGGGAAATGAAGTAATTGCTGATTAATAAATTCTATAATTATCGTTCATACAGTGGATTATGTTAAAAACACCTAAACAAATATTGTTTTTGCAACTTCACTCATCATGTATTTAATTTGTGTAATAGTTGTTTCTGCAGAAAGAAGTCCTATTAAGTTTCCTTAAAACCCAATATATGACACTAAATTGTAATTATTCCACGACAACCTGATGTCTCTATTGATCTGATGACATCACAAAAGCTTGCCAGAGATGATCATCTTTACCCGATACGTTTGCTAAATTATTATAATTTAGTTCTCACATATA
>NW_020538040.1:15966901-15983980 GCF_003426905.1 Ctenocephalides felis | reverse complement strand
TTACTTGTTTTTTAAAAATCGGTGCTTAAAACTTTATACCTGTGGACTTTAAGCCCCGCTCTCCTCTATTACACCAATTGTTATTTTTTGTTTGTTTTATTTTTTATAGCAATCTATACAATAATAGTCCAGTCATTATAGTAAGTTCACCTCGGAATTTGAGATATTCAGCTGTAAGTCCGTAAATGTACTTGTACTCGTATATTGACACCCTAAAGTTGTCTCAAAACCTCCATATAGTATTGACACCCTTCCTGAAGCTTAAATGACTGGAATATAAGTACATATATCTGTAATTGTAGACAAGTTATTTAAAATGATCAGTAAATTTTCGAGTCAACAACGTATCAACGTTGACAATAAGGTATATGTATTTTACAATCCAGGAAAAAATACATATTCTATACTTTTAAACAAAAAAAAAAAGATAATTCATATAGAAAAATCAAATGTTTTAAAACAAAATTTTAAACCATTTAAACCTGAATATTTTACTAAGTCGTACAAATCTAAATAGTTGCATCACTTGTCAATTTCTACCCACCAAAAAAAATTTTGAAGGACATTCGAATCCTGAGAATTCTTTTTTTTCAGTGACATCTACTTCCGACCTGTCTGTCATTAAAAAGTATTCAGAAAGTTCAATGGAAAAGGGGTTAAGCATGAAACCACAAATGATGCCATTCAATCACAAAACACAATTCGGCTTTATTTGAACACAATTCGATCAGTGAAGTGATTAATGATCCACGACACAATAATCGGATTGTTCGGCTTTTGGAGACGAACTTATATACGTTATTTATTTTAATAATGCATTCTTGTACTGTATAATTAATAATAATTTCAACTAAAATGTACCTTGTTGTACTCGTATTCATCATTTGGTAATTATCAATTGATTCATGACAAACGTATACTCCATTGTTGAACCGGCTATTTCTAGGATTTTTACTTAAAAATAGTAAAGAAATTTTCAATTCCCGTAGGGCAAGTTATAGTAATTGCAACAAAATTGAAAATAAATTTTTTTGCATATCTTTACGTTTTAAAGTTTCTGAACATTTTTGCATACTTTAGAAAAAATAGATCTGTGTGTATGTGTATGTGTGTGCGTATGTGTGTTCGTGTAGGCGTGTGTGTGTGTTTGGATACAAATTTTTGTCGACAATTTCGGTAACACAGTTCAACCGATTTGAATAATTCAAAAACATTCGATTCGTATTGATAAGGAGACGTGCTGATTAGTTTTTGGACAAGGCAAGTCCAGCCGTTTTGAAGATACGGGGAAAAAAGTGCCATAAATAGTATTTCAGCTTGAGAGCGCAGCGTCTGATTTGAATAATTCAAAAAATTTATTTGTATTGACTAACCGAAAAACTGTTTTAATTTTGGGAAGGCAGGTCCAGCGGTTATGAACTCTCAATAAAAAAAAGTTAAAAAAAAATGTCATTTGGCGGTAAAAAATGCTCATTGGATATATGCACATTAAATTATTAGATATTTCAATAATAACAAATTTTGTTTACTTTTCTATGGGTTCCGCACCAATGTTTATCCGTTATATCGCGACTGCTTTGAAAAGTTAAAAAAAATCCATTTTTTATTTCAAAGTATAAAAAGTTTCTATTTGAATTCAAAGTATGAAAAATCAAATTTTTCAAATAGGTCCATTTTTTGCAAAAAATTTAAAAATCTCAATCTATTTTTGTTTAAAGTTTAAAAAGGCATTTCAAAAAAATTAATTTTTGGTACGAGAAGTTCCAGCAATTTGCCTTAAGGCACGATGACTTCATGCAGGAATATTAAATGAAAATGTGAATATATAATGTCAATAATATTTGTCACTTCAAAATTGCCATTTCGGACAACACATTTTTATTTTTTTTCAAAACTTTTTCTGAATCGCGGATTTTAACTCAAGCCACAGACCTACCTTCCGGCATTGTTAATATCATCATCGGATTATTCAAATATAAAAACAAAAAAAAAATCGATTTCAACTACCGTAAACCTATCAATAGAGACATCGAAACCTAACCGTTTGTTCACCACCTGCCCTGACATCTTTATAAGTATTTCGTCTTAGGAATAACTTCGTAAAAAAATTCAAAAATACCATAAAATATCCTAAAAAAGGTATTAATATTTATCTTCATATCCGATATTTAACTGTCGCATTAAAGACCTCTCTATCTGCTGACGAGAGCAGCTGCCGAATAATTTATGCCAAGATAATAATTATCGAGAATGAAAAACGGGAATTAACACGAAGGACACATTTAAATTTGTATTTGTAATGAAGACGTTAAAATTCATTAGAATATTTCGGTTGGAATAACATTTCGATACTTTATAAGCCGATAAATTAAAACCGTATGGAATGAATCTCACTTGGAATTGACTTTGGATAAAAAAATTGAACTGGCACCATTTTCGGCACTTTTTGCCCCGTATTTTCGGAATGTCTGTATCTGCCTTTGCCAAAAACTAATCAGAACGTCTCCTTATCAGTAAAAATCCGAGATTCGAGTTTTCGAAATCGTAGACAAAAAATTGTGTCCGCACTTACACACACACATATATTCATTTTTTTCTAAGGTATGCCAAAATGTGCAGAATCCTTTGAAATGTGAAAAAAATTAAAAAAATATTTAAAATTTTTTTTTGCGATTGGGGGGAAGTCCCGTAACGCAAAATACAAGTGAAAGGGCCATGGGGGGCACACAGGTATAGGATCACGCGCCAAGCTTCGCCTGTGACGCACACGGCCACGGCGGGAGCAATCCTTTCCTGTTTTATACGCAAAATCACGTCGTCACCTAAATATCAATGGAAGTAAGTCGTGACTTAGTGCCGGACAGTAAACATATTGATATTTCTTGTGAGAATATACGTAATTTACTCCAATTAATTAATTTTGTTCTGTATGAGAACTAACGGTCACTACATACCCCTATTTTTCGTATTTTCTAGTCAAAAAATGAAAAGCTTATGGTGAATGCACCAGCTAGGAGCATCGGTGTCCAGCCAAAAGGGTGGATGAATAGTTACTTTTTTTTGAAATATCTAAGAATATTTGTCAAAGACACATGTGCAGACATTCCAGAGTGTGGAGATGGCTACATACATGTGATCAATGCAGGTTATTTTGAAATGTCCGGTACTAGGTGCCACTATTTAAAATCATATTTTTAATACCAAAGTTTGATTGATAGTATTAGTTATTTTTTAGCAAAGATTTCTAACTTTGATATCTAACATAAATCATAATTTAATAAACATTTCGTAAAATATTTTTTGATTTATTTATAAATAACCTTAGGTGTCCGCTACTAGGGGACTTCCCCCTACTATACCCTACGAGAAGTTAAAAAAAATCAAGTACCTTGCTTACACAAAACAGAGCACGACTTATACTTCATTCAATTTTGGTGTCAAACGATTCAGAATGACTATAATCGACGTGAAAAAATATATCGAGAACGAACTTTTTTTTCGGAAAGGTAATAGTATAGGTAAATTATTGGACAAACAAATATAGTATGATCACTAGATAATTTTGAATGGTTGAATATCTTTTATTTAATTTGCATAGTTTTAAATATAAGAAATAGGATAATTCCACATAGTTTATTCTCTATAATTAATAGTAAATATATAGCTTTACTCGGGGCTGTTATTATATTTTCACAATTATTCATTAATTATGATTTTTATTACTTCAAGTACTATCTCGCATAATTGATTAGACAATTAAGTGCTTCAGTAATTGGTTCGTACATCATTTAAAATCATGAAAAACTACTGAAACCTAAGATAACAATGGCTGGTATAATATAAATATATATTAAACATTAATTAATGCATCAATTAATCTGATTTATTTAAAGGTACTATGGGAAACAGGAATCTTCCGTTATGGTCAATGATTGTGCAGTCGGTGCTTATGTCGATATATCTACTCATATGGACAGTGCCGGAAGATAATAGATTTGCGATTTTAATAAATTAGATTTTTTCATAATTATACACTTTATTGGTCCAAACACATCTTATTTTTTTGCCCAGTCCTCAAAAGTAATTTGAGCCGTTGACATCGCTCTTGCCTGATATAACTATCTTTGTATATCATTCTTACAATACGAAGACAACTTGGTAGAATTCTTACAAACTTCCCAAAGTAGAAGTTTGTTCGCTAATTTTATGTTTTCCATTCTGAACCGAATGAGACCAAATTTGGAAAAAGTATGTGTGTGTATCTGTGTGTGTGTGTGACGTTTTCTCAAAAACGGCTGGACCGATTTCAAAAAATTTAAAGCTATTTGATGTATCTCGATGAGGACTATTATTTGACAGTTTTGTGCGACGATCGGCCAAGCCGTTTCTTTACAAATAGCAGAATTTTTATTCATATAATATCTTATTATATATTCCATTTGCACACACTTCTCTTGATACAAATGTGCTAACCATAAATTTTTCAAAAATAATTAAGACAATAAAAACTATCAAGCTATCAAATTACTCAATGGCTTTTTGAAAACAAATAAAAAATTAGTTTACCATGTTCAGTATTTAAAATTATTTTCTATGCAAAATAAAGGATTCGATATCTATCTCTATTGTGCGAGTCCAAGAAATTAGTGAGTACCTCAAGGCCCAGTATGCGGACCTACAATTTAAATTCCAAAGCCGATACTCATGTCTCCTTTTATATCTTTAGGTATTTTATTATGATCAACTGCTTTTACCAATTTTATTTTATACAACAGTGAAACTAAAATATTCAAAAACCGAAATTGGCTCATATACATGTCCATTTCACCGCAATTGTTTTTTTTATTATTATTTTATTTCCATTACTTTCATGTATGTAAGCGCCAGTTGTTCGAGTTTTATCTGACAACTGAATCTTTAGCTTCGGCGGGTACATGTAATTAAAACGCGTATATTTGAATAGTTGCTGAATAGTGTTAACTAGGGAATATTAATGATATTCTAAAAAATTAAAACCCTTATTTTTCCGGGTAAATTTATTATGTACATTGATACCTATGGACTGAACAGCATGGACACCCTGCCATGGGTGCTTTTTGAGTGGTAAATGAAAGTGGACAGTTGGGGGTTTGATAAAGTTTTTTAAATAAATTGAGTAAAATTGATATCATTTAATTATTTCTTCTTATTATTTGTTTATCATCAAGCTAGTTTGGTGAATACGAGTTATTGCTGAGGTAAATTTTAAATAACGAGGTTCAAGCTGAATAAAACAATTATTTGAAGAAACTATGGGAAAGTTTTCATCTTGTTTTTTCATGTTTTATTAAATTTTTTTCATGTTTATTAATACTTTCAAATAAGTAATTATAATCACAATATAACTTAAATCTGGAATGGAACTTAAATTTTATTAAATGTGGTTTGTAAAATTTATTTACTTCTTATGGTCAAATCGTTTCCCATAGTCAATTGCTTATTGGAGCAATTACTACAATTTTTTTTTTATTTATTTTTCCTAATTTTTATTTCTTTCTGTAATTATTTTTTATGCGTAATTTAGCCATATAACTTATAGAGTTATGTCAATAATTCTGATTGTTGTATAATAATAATTGAATAAAAAAAACTTATCTTAGTATTTATTTGTATACATAAAAAATTATAGATTATTAATTTTGGTGTTTTTATTTTATACAAACATTTGTTGAAAAAAAACGTGATCTTATTCAGATTATTATTAGGCAAATAATAATTATGTTGACCATACTATGATTTGATGATATCTGAATTGGTTTTACATAAAACATATTCATAAAAAATAGACAAAATTGCTTAAAATGTTTTACCTTCATATTAAAGAATAATTTTTGATATTGTTTTTTTTTTGTTGCAGATTTTGACTCAAATATGCTGATTCCTGTCGATCCAGGAAAAAAGGTAAGAATAATTAAAGAATTTATTAAATACAACTTATATAAATACATAATAGCTTAAATTACCTACTATTGTTAATTTTTTGAAATATATGGATATTTAATATGAACAAACTTTATGTCCAACGACGACAATTTCAATTATACAAAATAAAATTCTGTATGATTCTGTGAGTGAATTTAAAGTATAACAAATATTTAATATTTGAAGTTGCGTTAACTTTGAAAATACTTTAAGTATGTACATACTTTTCTAAATACGATTAGGGTAGGACAGGCTCAAAGGTCCAATTTTTCTTTATGCATTTATATTGTGAAAACCAAATCAATAACAAGTATTAAAATTTATTAGACAAGCAACTATCTGACTATGTTCAGAAAAATCCCAGCTAAAACATCATTGTAGAAAAGTGTTTTTTTTTTGTTGCTTTTCAAAATTTTGTCATCTGTCCCTTTTTATCCCATAGGCGTCCTCAAATGGGACGTCCTGGAGTCAAACTGGTCCAATGTCTTATTTTTAATTTTAAAAGAATTTTGCGAAAGAATAGCTACATTATTCAAACAATGCATAATATGAATTTTGCAGGTACATTTTTTACAGAAGTAGCACTGTATATAACCTTGATCTGATGGTATTTTGTCAGAAATATTCTTCAGCAGAGTTGGAATATTTCGGAATTATTTAATTCATCTCTTATTAAATGTCTTTTTAACTGTATTTATTCTCTTTTTTATTCACCCAAAAATCAAAAATGCTTAAATCAGAAAAATATTTTACCATGTTTCTTGAAAATAATAAAACAAATAAAACCTTTGTGCCGTGGACTAAACGTAAGTTCATTAATTATAAATTATTTCTATATTAGTTCTAGTTTCTATAAATCTTTTGAGTTATTAAAATGGAAAATATTTTTTAGGCAAGACAGAAATTACAGCTAAAAAAAGTAAAATAAATATACAAGCAGTCAATGAATGTATGTTAATTTTAAATACATGAAGTTCTTCAAACACAATTATTTGATGAGTGAAGTTGCGAAAACAATATTTGTTTAGGCGTTATTTAACATAATCCACTGTGTGAATGAATATTATAGAATTTACTAATCAGCAATTACTTCATTTTTCTAATGAAGGTTCATTTCTAAATGCTAATTACAATGACAAACCGATCATGTCATATTTGAAGTATGACTTTAATTACATTATTGTTTTTAAATGTTATACATATTTTTAATGCTATTATAAATATATAATTTATAATTTATCATTATATAAATGTGTATAATGTTTGACACTAATAAATGTGTACATCACGAGTATTACTATAATACTAACAAATATTATTCAAAATTGTTATATGATGTATTTATTTTTACTTAAATGCCATCTTGTACAGTAGCAAATAAGTTTTACTTCAATCGCGTGTGAACCTTACGCGCACTCTTTTTTATAGATAAATTCTGCATATTGCACATGCCATTAAACTCGCGTATGACTATTTTTTTATTTCAAAAAACAAGTTTTTAAAATATTCTAAATATCCACGATAAGTGATTGATCCATTCCATCGCACCTGGATTTTCTTCTATCTGGGGCAGCACATGCCAGTCCTTTCCTGCGTAAAAAACAGTATCAATGCGTTTGTGTAAATAAGCTAACAGAAAAAAACAGTGTTTTATAATTTTCAGAATATCATTAATGCCGTTCCCTATTCAATAAATATTCAAATATACGCGTTTTAATTACAATGTGTAACTGCTATACACTGTAGATTCGAATGTCAGATAAACTCTAGCAACGGGCGTATGTACGTAATTCCTATATAAATATGTCCGAGAGTCGTATATTATTTGGCTGGACGAGCCAGGGACCCGAAAACGATAACGAATTCGGTAACCTTTAAATAAGACAATAACCTTTCTTGTTTTAGTGCTTATATGTGAGAACTAAATTATAAAATAATTTAGCAAACGTATCGGGTAAAGATGATTCATCTCTGGCAAGCTTTTGTGATGTCATCAGATCAATAGAGACATCAGGTTGTCGTGGAATAATTTACAATTTAGTGTCATATATTGGGTTTTAAGGAAACTTAATAGGACTTCTTTCTGCAGAAACAACTATTACACAAATTAAATTACATGATGAGTGAAGTTGCAAAAACAATATTTGTTTAGGTGTTGTTTAACATAATCCACTGTATGAACGATAATTATAGAATTTATTAATCAGCAATTACTTCATTTCCCTAATGAAGCTTCAAGTCCTAAATGCTAATTACAATGACAAACCGATCATGTCATATTTGAAGTATGACTTTAATTATATTATAGTTTTTAAATATTAAACATATTTTTAATGCTAATATAAATATATAATTTATAATTTATCATTATATAAATGTGTATAATGGTTGACCCTAATAAATATGTGCATCACGAGTGTTACCATATTACTAATAAACATTATTCAAATTGTTATATGATGTATTTATTTTTACCTAAATGCCATCTTGTACAGTAGCAAATAAGTTTCACTTCAATCGCGTGTGAACCTTACGCGCACTCTTTTTTTAATGTAGTTTTTGATCAGCAATCAGAACTCAAAGTTTTATGAGCAGTTGTAATAATTATTTTTTTCAATAGCGTCGATTTTAATGATTGTTTTTTTTTATATTTGATTTATAAATAGATTTTATTAATACTGATCAATTTCCTCGTGAAAATATATTTTTATCTATAGGAAGACTGGGTACGGTTGTGCCATGGTACGGTAGTGACAGTCGTCATAACAGCTAAACTATACTGATTTTGATATAGGGTCCAAAGGGAGAAAGATGAAGTATGTTTGTTAGAACAAGTTTCCACAATTGCGTTGAGTCAGCGCTCTACATTGACATTATCTGTAGACTGAATTGCTTTTAAAGAGCCAAATGTGTTTTTGTTCGATTTTTTAAATAATAATTGTTATTTGTATACATATAGACCACTTTGTTTGTTAGTTTGCTATAAGTTGAGCATAAGTAGTTGTTTTTCAGCGATTGGTTTCGTTTTATGTGATATGTTGTGATGTATTGTTTGCCTTTTTTGGGTCAAATTTGAACAGATAAAAAAATCTAACTTAACTAAGACAAAATACGTAAGAGAAAGGGAATAGACAATTCAATACTTACAATCAAAGATTTTAAAGGATTTCTTGTATAAAAAAATATTTTTTGTTATATAATTTTATATTATATTCATTAGCTTTGTTTAAAAAAATATGTTTTGTTGTTTATGGGGTATGGGGTAAATATATTATACCATTTTGGGGTTTATGGTTATTGTTTTTCGACCAATATAATATACATATTGCTGAACAAAAAAGGTGGCACAAGATTTATTTATATCTTATTAAATTTAGCTAGGATTTCTTTTTTATAAACGAATATTAGAAAATTTTAATTAATATATAATTATATTAAAATTAATATTTTTTCATGAAAATTGTTGTTTTTAAACAGCAATCAGAACTTTACATACTATAAGCTTCGACCTGTATTTTTATGGCTAGTCTACTTATATTTGATACATTTTTATTAGATTTTTTTAATACTGATAATATTTTATCTAATTACAGCAATCCCGGTAAATGATCATTAACATTTTATATAATATTTATTTTTATGTTTATAATTTATTGGCTTACTCAACTGCATTTTGCCAACGATTTTTATTTTTTATACCATGTGCTTTTTTTACATTGTATTATATCAGTAATTTTAATTCTATATATACATTATTTTATTATATATCATTATATATATCATTAAAATTTTAATATCTTATTCTTAAGTATTAATAGCACAATTTTATGTATATCATATTTTTATGCATAGTATTTATTTTATATGATATATTTTAACTAAAAGTCTACATCTGCAAAAACTTACAAAATTTCAAATGATACGGTTGTTTCATAGTATTTACGAGAAAAATAAATTTTATTTAAAAATTTAATATAAAAATATTCGAAAAATTGGTATCCCATTTTTTAGTAATTGTCCGTATATAGTATCCAAAATAAAATTTCATTTGAGATTTTAAATATTTTGTCAAATATAGTGTTTGATTATTATATCGAACGTATTCTTTTTAGTACCCAAAAATATTATTGAAGTAGCCAATGTGTTCAACTCAATAAAGTAGTGGGTTAAAATAATTAAGATATTCAACCAAAAATTATGATGTACCCGACTGGAATTTCATCACAGCATCCACTAATAACCCTGCATCATTAAGGACCCAGTATATCCTTCCGGCTTTATAGCATCCCAATTTTTTTCAATATTTTTTTCAACTTTATTTAAATTCTATTTTTTTCGTTAGTTCAATCAGGGTCGCGACTCGTATGTATATCGGATGTTTACATTTTTTTCTAACAAACATAAATGAATTGAAGTTTTTTTGTTCATTTCTTCCATTCATTCATTCATCATCCCTATTATTGGGACACGAAATATAAAAAATATTGAATTCACGGACTATAATATATGCGGATGTTCGGTTTAACGCATATGCATATTGGAGAAGGGACCAGGATCGAGAAAGTGAAAATAATATTTGATTTCAAACAGATCAGTTTTTTCATAGTACGGTATAGTTTTTGACAAAACAGAGTTTAAAGGTCCGTGGGTGAAAAAGGTCCACCGCTGAAATCTCAAAAACATGTAAAGTTACAATTTTCTAACAACAATATTTGAAAGTAGAGGGAAAAAGGTGTATAACCAGTCATCACCTTGATTCTAACGACGCTGATATCAAGAGATAAACGACAATGTTTGAGAATCCATAACAAATGTATTTTCTTTCATTGTCAGTTTTTTTGTTTGTGAGCACTGTTGTTTAGTTTATGAGACCTTAATATAATTTTTAAGTCTACTTTATTTAATTGTTTTGTTATTTAATAGCAATTGTATTGCTATTTTGAAGTTAGATACAACCGTTTTTATTTATAACCTTTATGGTAGCTTGCATCTGGATGGGGTAAATAGGACCAATTAAACCTTCACCCTGGTAAAGATGTAAATTAAAAAATAGTAAATTAAGTTAAAAAAGCAGTTTACAGAAGATAAGTTAAATAAATAGTTATTTCAACCCTGCCAATGAGTATTTCTGAAAAAATACTAGATCAAGGTTATATACAGTATTATATCTGTAAAAAATATGTACCTATAAAATTTATATTTTGTGTTGGTTGAATAATGTAGCTATTAAGTTCGTAAAATTTGACCAGGTGTCAAATTTCTGAAAAACATTTGATATATTTAATTTTTATATATTTAATTAATAATTATATAGAAACAATATGATCGATTTTCACGCAATATTAATCAAGGAGAATATTTATAACAATATATAAAACAAGATAAATGTTTGAACTCGAAGCTCTCAAGGACAAAATTTGTCTTCATATTCAAGCATAACCTTCCAATTTTGTATCAAGCGATCCAGAATAACTCAAAACGTCAAGAAAACAGTGAATATGCAAATCAGATTTTCTAGCAAAACAAACCATGTTAATTTATAAATAGAAAAAAGTATTCATATTCAGGCATAACATTCCAATTTTGTGCCAAACGATCCAAAATAACTTGAAACGTCAATAAAACATAAAATGTGTAAACCAGATTTTCTAGCGAAACATAAACTTTGTTAATTTATAAATGAATAAAACCTTCCAATTTTGTGCCAAATGATTCAGAATAACTTGAAACGTCAAGAAAACAATAAATATGCAAATCAAATTTTCTAGCAAAACATGCAATGTGTTAATTTATAAATAAATAAAAAAAATTGTATGTATTCATATTCAGGCATTTACTACTAATTTTGTGCCAAACGATCCAGAATAACTCAAAACGTCAGGAAAACAGAAAATATGTAAACCAGACTTTCTAGCAAAACATAAACTTTGTTAATTCATAAATAAATAAAACAAATTATTTAAAACAAATACTTTTTTCTCGAAAAATCTCACATTTTAGCAGCAATCAGAATACTTTTTACATTCGAACTTTTTTTCGCACTTATCCACTTAGATGGCAACCCAACGGTTAACCTACCTGAATTTAATAATTTTTAATTATTAGAATTAACCCCATATTACTAACATATTTTTAATTTGATGCAACAATGACCTATTAAATTATTTTTACTTATAATTAGAAACATAAGAGTGTTTTACTCTTCCATTTTCAAGTCAAAATGGATATCACCACCGCTTGATATCAGGTATTAGAAAATTGACCAGATTTTTTTAAGTCAAAGCGGGACTGTAATTTCTTAAGTAGCATAACATTGGCGGGACGGAAGTGGGGGGAAGAATTTTTATTATAAGATCTTATAATTATATTATTAAACATATAATTAATATAAGTTCATATAATTAATGTTATACCTTTCTTATTTATTATTATATTATATTATATTTTTTGATCCTAGTTTTTTCATTTTCGAGCCTTGTATACAATTCTATACAATTCTGTACAATTTGAAAAGAAAACTAGCATTTATTCATTTATAATAATTATATTTAATTAACCTATTAATTTTTGAAAAATCGGGACAATCCGAGACAAAAAATTTGGGTCAAATATTGCTTTTGTAAAAACTTGGGATACAAGGTGGAATCCGGGACTGTTCCGGCCAAACCGGGACGTTTGGTCACTTTAGGGCAGTACAAAAAAACAACTAAAGACAAAATTATATTATTATAAAAATATTCCTATGCATTTCGCCATGTGTCCTCCACCAAGCCCATATCTTTGTCACCAGCATCCAGAATTCTGTACCGGTAACAAAACTAAAAATCGTATCTCTCCGTTTCCTAATACTTTCGATATATCATTTATAATCATTATAGATTCTTGTGAATGCGTCTCGGAGACCCTTTTATTGAATATTGAATACGTATTACGTGAAAGGGAAAGGGTTCGGTCTCTGGGTTTGTCCTCGTCCTCGTCCTGTTTCTTGCACGAGGTAAGAACACACACCTTGCGCGGGGTGCACGAAACACATCTGCATTCGGTAATAATTATTCCTAAGTAGTTTTGGCGCAAATTTTTTGATAAATTTGGAAACGACGTTGGAAAATAAAAATCTTATTAACTTCCTTAACTTAATTAAAAATTATTAATTTTTTCACGTTTTGACAGCGAGCTAAATGTGCAAAAATAGCAGTTTTTGAAAGAACTAAGCATCTGAGTTGAATGATTCAAAAAACTTTGTTTATTTTAACAAAATAATACAAATTTTCGTCGAAGATTTCGAGAACACCGATCAACCGATTTAAATAATTAAACTAGCTGTAAGTGAAATTCTGTCTTCAGGCAATTAAGGCATCGTGCCTTAAGGCAAATTGCTGGAACTTCCCGTAACAAAAAACGATTAACATTTTTGAAAAAAAATTACTTTGAAAAAATAAGATTTTTGAGAAACTATAAATTGGACAAAAATTACATTTTTTTGAAAAAAAAATTAAAAAAAAAAATGTTTTTAATTTTTTTTTTTTTTGAAAAAAAAAATTTTTTTCTTTATTTTGACATATTGTGGAAGATCTGAACTTTTTTTTCAAAGCAATCGTACTGCTTTAACTGCATAGGGACAAAATATAAAGCGCATAAGCGCCGCCTCGCTGTTTAACTCATAAGCATTGGTACGGAACCCATAGAAATGTTAACAAAATGTATACTTATTGTTAAAATCTCTATAAAATATCTGATAATTTGATGTGCATATCTCTAATGATCATTTTTGACCGCCAAATGGCTCATTTTTTTACTTTTTCCTCCATATCTCCGAAACGGCTAGAATTACCTTCATGAAAATTTTATCGATTCTTCATCTTATCAATACAAGTGAAATGTTTTTTAAATTATTCAAATCGGACGCTTCGTTCCCTTAAAAACTGAGTTACCGTTTTCGGCACTTTTTGCCCCGTATCTTCGGAACGGCTAGACCTGCCTTCGACAAAAACTAATAAGCACGTCTCCTTATCAATTCGAATCAAATATTTTTTGAATTATTCAAATCGGTTGATCCGTGTTCCCGAAATCGTCGACGAAAATTTGTATCCGCACATACATACACACATGTACATACATACATACATACATACATACACACACACACACACACACACATACATCCATTTTTTCTAAGGTATGCCAAAATGTTCAGAAACCTCTGAAACGTAAAGATATATAAAAATTTTCATTTTTGATTTTTTTGCGATTACTATAACTTGCCCTACGGGAAGTTAAAAAACACTCGATTTGTTCTGATAAGGAGACATGCTGATTAGTTTTAGGCAAAAGCAGGTCTAGTGGTTCCGAAGATACGGGGCAAAAAGTGCCGAAAATGGTAACTCAATTTTTAAGAGAACGGAGCGTCCGATTTTAATAATTCAATAAACAATTTTACTTGTATTGACAAGATAAAGAATTGATCAAATTTTTATGAAGGCAGGTCTAGCGGTTTCGGACATATAACGAAAAAAGTAAAAAAAAGCCATTTGGCGGTCAAAAATGATCATTAGACATATGCACATCAAATTACCAGATATTTTATAGAGATTTTAACAGTAAGTATAAATTTTGTTTA
This sequence comes from Ctenocephalides felis, assembly GCF_003426905.1. Classification (NCBI taxonomy): domain Eukaryota; kingdom Metazoa; phylum Arthropoda; class Insecta; order Siphonaptera; family Pulicidae; genus Ctenocephalides; species Ctenocephalides felis. The sequence continues at coordinate 15,969,402 of NW_020538040.1, read as the reverse complement.
CATTCCTATGGGTTCCGTACCAATGTTTATCCGTTAGACGGCGACGCGGCGCTTACGCGCTTTGACATCTTGTCTCTATGCAGTTAAATCAGTACGATTGCTATGAAAAAAAGTTCAGAATTTCCAAAATATGTCAAAATAAAGAAAACATTTTTTTTCAAAAAAAATTTTTTTTTAAAAAAAAAAGAAATTTTTGTCAAATTCATAGTTTCTCAAAAATCTAATTTTTTCAAAGTAAATTTTTTTCAAAAATGTTAATCGTTTTTAAAAAAACAATAATTTTTGGTACGGGTAGTTCCAGCAATTTGCCTTAAGGCACGATGCCATGCGCCCCACTAGTTTTGTTTTGATTATGGGCCGATTCTGTGGTAAAATAGAATGTTATGACTAGGCTATATTACATGACAGTTTTCATACAAAATTGTCCTAAATGTTTAAAATTATTAAAAGTTTTATTTTTATGAACATTTTGAAGAATTGAATTTGAATGATAATTCTGAATTTTCTTTGAAAATTTGATTTTTTTAGAAAGCGCTTGCGCTGCGTAGCTGTTTTAGATAAAATATCGAAGCGCGTAAGCGTCGGGTCGCAGTTTAACGGTTAAACATGATAAATATTGGTACAGCACCCATATAAATGTGAACAAAATTTGTACTTATTATTGACATCTCTATAAAAATCAGATAATATTATGTGCATTGTCTAATGATCATTGTTGACCGCCAAATGCAATTTTTTATTGTATGTTCAAAACAGCTGCATCTGCTTTCCTAAACATTAAATCAATTCCGGAATACAAGTGTAATGTTTTTTGCATAATTCAAATCAGACGCTCCGTTCTAACAAAAGCTAAATTGTCATTTTTTGCATTTTTTCCTAGTTTCTTGGTAACGGCTGGACCTGCCTTTAAAAAAAATCTAATCAGCATGTCTATTTGCCAGTAGGAATCACTTTTTTCAATAATTCAAACTGATTGATTCGTAAACATATAAGGTTGTCAAATATCTCTTTTCCGCCTTTTTGTATTATAAACCAAGAGCAAAAAAGCGGAAGGGAGATATTTGACAACCTAATATAAACATTTTTTCTAAGGTATTCCAATTTGTTCAGAAACCTCTGAAACGTAAACATATGCAAAAATGTGTACTTTCTATTTTTTGCGATTACTATAACTTACTCTAGGGCCTGTAAGTTTTAACAAAAAGACGGATAATATTTTATATATAAATTTTATTAAAAAATGACAATATTGTTGTATCTTTGAAAATATGATTAAATATAATGCTTACAGATGCTCTTTACAATACTTTACATGATTATTCATAATTCGTTGAAGATGTCAAATTTTTTGCAGGAGTTCTAAATCTGGACCAGGGGTAGTAAATGATTGATCTTCTTGCTTCTCTGCCTCCTTCCAAAAAATTAATCTATCTTCTTGAAATGGTTGATTATTTAGTGAACTCGGTCGGGCAGGTCGCGCCACCAATAAGGAACCTCCTTTTTGGCAGTCACCCGGAAAATGTTCCCATCAGTCTCAATGGTGACTGAGCCCGACTTTAGTCGTCTCAATACCAGAAACTCTGCGTCAAAGGTGAAATAAATCTTCTTCTGGCCGTTCATTCGTAGTTAGAAATTACTCTCATCAACTTTCCTTCACACGTTCCACTACCTTCTATTTTGATGCTTAGATTATGTAAAAGCCAGAACTCTAAAGTCATGGTAGTGAAGGTCTCCCTAAAGCTTTTGTCCTTTATGTTAAAAATGATCATCTTGAATGTTTATTTTTGTTTAATATTATACTATTTAAGCCGAAGTTCAGTCAAAAAAATAGCTAGTGATTACTTTTAGTTTTGACAAATGACAATTCTTTTATTTTGCAAATAATAATACTCACTGCGCAGCATCTGCGCATCTTTGATTTTAGTTGCCATGGAAATAAATAACACGTGATTTCATAGATTTGTTGACCGATCTCTATTGAAATGAATTTATTTTGATTACAAAAATTTTTATCAAAAGCAAAATTATATTCTTCGCAAATATTCTAAAAATAACATATAAAAAAAGTCTTAAATTTTTTGAAATTTTTTTAAAAAAATTCGAAATTTCAAATTTTTTTTAAGTTTAACTAAGATATAAGAAATTCTTTGTTGTCAAATATTCGGATGTGAAATGAAAGTTTATAAGTTGAATGATCTCAATATATACACGTTTATACCAAAAATTTCTCAAAGCACCTGTTTCATGATATTATCATCGATTTGCTGTCAGTATTAGAATTTAAAGTTTATTGGAATATTTATATAAAGGCATAATAATAAAAATCAAATATTTCATATTATTTAAATAATAATAAAATAGAATTATTTCACCAAAATACTTTTATTCGTCAGCATCAAATTCTTAGTTGGCTAAAATCTCGTATTATTACAAAGCACTTTTGCATCGTTTAAATCATCGATTTTCTATTAGCATGTAAGTTTAATATCAAAAATATGGTG
>NW_020538040.1:15917495-15965901 GCF_003426905.1 Ctenocephalides felis | reverse complement strand
CCTTGATTAATATTGCGTGAAAATCGATCATATTGTTTCTATATAATTATTAATTAAATATATAAAAATTAAAATATCAAATGTTTTTCAGAAATTTGACACCTGGTCAAATTTTACGAACTTAATAGCTACATTATTCAACCAACACAAAATATAAATTTTATAGGTACATATTTTTTACAGATATAATACTGTATATAACCTTGATCTAGTATTTTTCAGAAATACTCATTGGCAGGGTTGAAATAACTATTTATTTAACTTATCTTCTGTAAACTGCTTTTTTAACTTAATTTACTATTTTTTAATTTACATCTTTACCAGGGTGAAGGTTTAATTGGTCCTATTTACCCCATCCAGATGCAAGCTACCATAAAGGTTATAAATAAAAACGGTTGTATCTAACTTCAAAATAGCAATACAATTGCTATTAAATAACAAAACAATTAAATAAAGTAGACTTAAAAATTATATAAGGTCTCATAAACTAAACAACAGTGCTCACAAACAAAAAACTGACAATGAAAGAAAATACATTTGTTATGGATTCTCAAACATTGTCGTTTATCTCTTGATATCAGCGTCGTTAGAATCAAGGTGATGACTGGTTATACACCTTTTTTTCCCTCTACTTTCAAATATTGTTGTTAGAAAATTGTAACTTTACATGTTTTTGAGATTCAGCGGTGGACCTTTTTCACCCACGGACCTTTAAACTCTGTTTTGTCAAAAACTATACCGTACTATGAAAAAACTGATCTGTTTGAAATCAAATATTATTTTCACTTTCTCGATCCTGGTCCCTTCTCCAATATGCATATGCGTTAAACCGAACATCCGCATATATTATAGTCCGTGAATTCAATATTTTTATATTTCGTGTCCCAATAATAGGGATGATGAATGAATGAATGGAAGAAATGAACAAAAAAACTTCAATTCATTTATGTTTAGTTAAAAAAAAATGTAAAAATCCGATATACATACGAGTCGCGCCCCCCTGATTGAACTAACGAAAAAAATAGAATTTAAATAAAGTTGAAAAAAATATTGAAAAAAATTGGGATGCTATAAAGCCGGAAGGATATACTGGGTCCTTAATGATGCAGGGTTATTAGTGGATGCTGTGATGAAATTCCAGTCGGGTACATCATAATTTTTGGTTGAATATCTTAATTATTTTAACCCACTACTTTATTGAGTTGAACACATTGGCTACTTCAATAATATTTTGGGTACTAAAAAGAATACGTTCGATATAATAATCAAACACTATATTTGACAAAATATTTAAAATCTCAAATGAATTTTTATTTTGGATACTATATACGGACAATTACTAAAAAATGGGATACCAATTTTTCGAATATTTTTATATTAAATTTTTAAATAAAATTTATTTTTCTCGTAAATACTATGAAACAACCGTATCATTTGAAATTTTGTAAGTTTTTGCAGATGTAGACTTTAGTTAAAATATATCATATAAATAAATACTATGCATAAAAATATGATATACATAAAATTGTGCTATTAATACTTAAGAATAAGATATTAAAATTTTAATGATATATATAATGATATATAATAAAATAATGTATATATAGAATTAAAATTACTGATATAATACAATGTAAAAAAAGCACATGGTATAAAAAATAAAAATCGTTGGCAAAATGCAGTTGAGTAAGCCAATAAATTATAAACATAAAAATAAATATTATATAAAATGTTAATGATCATTTACCGGGATTGCTGTAATTAGATAAAATATTATCAGTATTAAAAAAATCTAATAAAAATGTATCAAATATAAGTAGACTAGCCATAAAAATACAGGTCGAAGCTTATAGTATGTAAAGTTCTGATTGCTGTTTAAAAACAACAATTTTCATGAAAAAATATTAATTTTAATATAATTATATATTAATTAAAATTTTCTAATATTCGTTTATAAAAAAGAAATCCTAGCTAAATTTAATAAGATATAAATAAATCTTGTGCCACTTTTTTGTTCAGCAATATGTATATTATATTGGTCGAAAAACAATAACCATAAACCCCAAAATGGTATAATATATTTACCCCATACCCCATAAACAACAAAACATATTTTTTTAAACAAAGCTAATGAATATAATATAAAATTATATAACAAAAAATATTTTTTTATACAAGAAATCCTTTAAAATCTTTGATTGTAAGTATTGAATTGTCTATTCCCTTTCTCTTACGTATTTTGTCTTAGTTAAGTTAGATTTTTTTATCTGTTCAAATTTGACCCAAAAAAGGCAAACAATACATCACAACATATCACATAAAACGAAACCAATCGCTGAAAAACAACTACTTATGCTCAACTTATAGCAAACTAACAAACAAAGTGGTCTATATGTATACAAATAACAATTATTATTTAAAAAATCGAACAAAAAACATTTGGCTCTTTAAAAGCAATTCAGTCTACAGATAATGTCAATGTAGAGCGCTGACTCAACGCAATTGTGGAAACTTGTTCTAACAAACATACTTCATCTTTCTCCCTTTGGACCCTATATCAAAATCAGTATAGTTTAGCTGTTATGACGACTGTCACTACCGTACCATGGCACAACCGTACCCAGTCTCCTATAGATAAAAATAGATTTTCACGAGGAAATTGATCAGTATTAATAAAATCTATTTATAAATCAAATATAAAAAAAAACAATCATTAAAATCGACGCTATTGAAAAAAATAATTATTACAACTGCTCATAAAACTTTGAGTTTGATTGCTGATCAAAAACTACATTAAAAAAAGAGTGGCGTAAGGTTCACACGCGATTGAAGTGAAACTGATTTGCTACTGTACAAGATGGCATTTAGGTAAAATAAATACATCATATAACAATTTGATAATGTTTATTAGTAATATGGTAACACTCGTGATGCACATATTTATTAGGGTCAACCATTATACACATTTATATAATGATAAATTATAAATATATATTTATTTAGCATTAAAAATAGTTTAATATTTAAAAACTATAATATAATTAAAGTCATACTTTCAAATATGACATGATCGGTTGTCATTGTAATTAGCATTTAGGACTTGAAGCTTCATTAGGGAAATGAAGTAATTGCTGATTAATAAATTCTATAATTATCGTTCATACAGTGGATTATGTTAAACAAACCTAAAACAATATTGTTTTTGCAACTTCACTCATCATGTAATTTAATTGTGTAATAGTGTTTCTGCCAGAAAGAAGTCCTATTAAGTTTCCTTAAAACCCAATATATGACACTAAATTGTAAATTATTCCACGACAACCTGATGTCTCTATTGATCTGATGACATCACAAAAGCTTGCCAGAGATGAATCATCTTTACCCGATACGTTTGCTAAATTATTTTATAATTTAGTTCTCACATATAAGCACTAAAACAAGAAAGGTTATTGTCTTATTTAAAGGTTACCGAATTCGTTATCGTTTTCGGTCCCTGGCTCGTCCAGCCAAATAATATACGACTCTCGGACATATTTATATAGGAATTACGTACATACGCCCGTTGCTAGAGTTTATCTGACATTCGAATCTACAGTGTATAGCAGTTACACATTGTAATTAAAACGCGTATATTTGAATATTTATTGAATAGGGAACGGCATTAATGATATTCTGAAAATTATAAAACACTGTTTTTTTCTGTTAGCTATTTACACAAACGCATTGATACTGTTTTTTACGCAGGAAAGGACTGGCATGTGCTGCCCCAGATAGAAGAAAATCCAGGTGCGATTGTAATGGATCAATCACTTATCGTGGATATTTAGAATATTTTAAAAACTGTTTTTTGAAATAAAAAAATAGTCATACGCGAGTTTAATGGCATGTGCAATATGCAGAATTTATCTATAAAAAAGAGTGCGCGTAAGGTTCACACGCGATTGAAGTAAAACTTATTTGCTACTGTACAAGATGGCATTTAAGTAAAAATAAATACATCATATAACAATTTGAATAAATTTGTTTAGTATTATAGTAACACTCGTGATGTACACATTTATTAGTGTCAACCATTATACACTTATATAATGATAAATTTAAATTATATATTTATAATAGCATTAAAAATATGTATAACATTAAAAACAATAATGTAATTAAAGTCATACTTCAAATATGACATGATCGGTTTTGTCATTGTAATTAGCATTTAGAAATGAACCTTCATTAGAAAAATGAAGTAATTGCTGATTAGTAAATTCTATAATATTCATTCACACAGTGGATTATGTTAAATAACGCCTAAACAAATATTGTTTTCGCAACTTCACTCATCAAATAATTGTGTTTGAAGAACTTCATGTATTTAAAATTAACATACTTCATTGACTGCTTGTATTGTTTTTACTTTTTCGCTGGCGATATAATCTCATTCTTTGAACAGCTGTAATATCTGTCGTGCCTAAAGAATATTTTCCATTTTAATAACTACAAAAATTCTAGAAACTACGAACATATAGAAATAATTCTGATCAATAAACTGAAGTTTAGTACACGGCACAAATGTTTAATTTGTTTTATTATTTTCCAGGAACAGGGTAAAATATTCTTCAAATTTAGGCATTTTTTGTGTGAATAAAGAAGAGAATAAATATAGTTAAAAAAAACAATTTTACAAGAGATGATTTAACTAAATAAATATTTCAAACTTTGCTGATGAATATTTTTGACAAAATACCACCAGATCAGGTTATATACAGTGTTACCTCGGAAAAATTGTACCCATGACATTTATATTTTGCGTTGGTTGAATAATGTAGCTATTGTTTCGCAAAATCCCTTTAAAATTAAATATAAACCTTAGATTTGTTTGCTATACCGTGATTATTTACCCCGCCTAAGGGTTAAAAAGGGACAGATGACAAATTTTTGAGAACAAAAAAAAAACACATTTCGGCAATGATGAATTAGGACTTTTTTCTGAACATAGTCAGATAGTTGTTTTTTTGATAAATTTTATTTAGTGATATGGTTTTTTTTCATAATATAATTGCTGAAAGTAAAATTAGACCTTCGTGCCCGCCCTACTCTAATCATATTTAGAAAAAGTACGTGCTTAAATTCTGTTAAAATCAGTAAAATAAGGTCTTTTAAAACCTAACGCAACTTAAAAATAAATATTTGTTATGTTATGACATAACAAATTCACTCACAAAATCATACAGAATTTCATTTTGTATAATAAAATTGTCGCCGTTGTCCATATTAAATATCCATATATTTCAAAAAAATGTTTATAATTAATAGTAGGTAATTTAAACTTGTTATGTATTCATACGTGTTGTATTAATAAATTCTATAATTTTCTCACCTTTTTTCCTGGATCAACAAGAATCAGCAATTGAGTGAAAATCTGCAACAAAAAAAAACAATATCAAAAATTATTCTTTTATAATTCAGACATATCAATCCTAGTATGGTCAACATAATTATTTTTATTTGCCTAATATTATCTGAATAAGTTTTTTCAACAAAAATGTTTGTTTTCAAAAATGAAAAAATAAAAACACCAAAATTAATAATCTATAATTTTTTATGTATACAAATAAATACTAAGATAAGTTTTTTTTATTCATTTATTATTATACAACAATCAGAGTTATTGACATAACTCTATAAGTTATAGGGCTAAATTACACATAAAAAATATTACAGAAAGAAATAAAAATGAGAAAATAAATGAAAAAAATTGTAGTAATTGCTCCAATAAGCAATTGACTATGGGAAACGATTTGACCATAAGAAGTAAATAAATTTTACAAACCACATTTAATAAAATTGAAGTTCCATTCCAGATTTAAGTTATATTGTGATTATAATTACTTATTTGAAAGTATTAATAAACATGAAAAAAATTTAATAAAACATGAAAAAACAAGATGAAAACTTTCTCATAGTTTCTTCAAATAATTGTTTTATTCAGCTTGAACCTCGTTATTTAAAATTAACCTCAGCAATAGCTCGCTTGATGATAAACAAATAATAAGAAGAAATAATTAAATGATATCAATTTTACTCAATTTATTTAAAAAACTTTATCAAACCCCCAACTGTACACTTTCATTTACCACTCAAAAAGCACCCATGACAGGGTGTCCATGCTGTTCAGTCCATAGGTATCAATGTACATAATAAATTTACCCGGAAAAATAAGGGTTTTAATTTTTTAGAATATCATTAATATTCCCTAGTTAACACTATTCAGCAACTATTCAAATATACGCGTTTTAATTACATGTACCCGCCGAAGCTAAAGATTCAGTTGTCAGATAAAACTCGAACAACTGGCGCTTACATACATGAAAGTAATGGAAATAAAATAATAATAAAAAAAACAATTGCGGTGAAATGGACATGTATATGAGCCAATTTCGGTTTTTGAATATTTTAGTTTCACTGTTGTATAAAATAAAATTGGTAAAAGCAGTTGATCATAATAAATACCTAAAGATATAAAAGGAGACATGAGTATCGGCTTTGGAATTAAATTGTAGGTCCGCATACTGGGCCTTGAGTACTCACTAATTTCTTGGACTCGCACAATAGAGATAGAGATCGAATCCTTTATTTTGCATAGAAAATAATTTTAAATACTGAACATGGTAAACTAATTTTTTATTTGTTTTCAAAAAGCCATTGAGTAATTTGATAGTTTGATAGTTTTTATTGACTTAATTATTTTTTAAAAATTTATGGTTAGCACATGTGTATCAAGAGAAGTGTGTGCAAATGGAATATATAATAAGATATTACATGAATAAAAATTCTGCTATTTGTAAAGAAACGGCTTGGCCGATCGTCGCACAAAACTGTCAAATAATAGTCCTCATCGAGATACATCAAATAGCTTTAAATTTTTTGAAATCGGTCCAGCCGTTTTTGAGAAAACGTCACACACACACACAGATACACACACATACTTTTTCCAAATTTGGTCTCATTCGGTTCAGAATGGAAAACATAAAATTAGCGAACAAACTTCTACTTTGGGAAGTTTGTAAGAATTCTACCAAGTTGTCTTCGTATTGTAAGAATGATATGCAAGGATAGTTATATCAGGCAACAGCGATGTCAACGGCTCAAATTACTTTTGAGGACCGGACAAAAAAATAAGATGTGTTTGGACCAATATAGTGTATAATATGAATAAATCTGATTTATTAAATTCTATTATCTTCCGGCACTGTCCATATGAGTAAATATATTGACATAAGCACCGACTGCACAATCATTGACCATAACGGAAGATTCCTGTTTCCCATAGTACCTTTAAATAAATCAGATTAATTGATGCATTAATTAATGTTTAATATATATTTATATTATACCAGCCATTGTTATCTTAAGTTTCAGTAGTTTTTCATGATTTTAAATGATGTACGAACCAATTACTGAAGCACTTAATTGTCTAATCAATTATGCGAGATAGTACTTGAAGTAATAAAAATCATAATTAATGAATAATTGTGAAAATATAATAACAGCCCCGAGTAAAGCTATATATTTACTATTAATTATAGAGAATAAACTATGTGGAATTATCCTATTTCTTATATTTAAAACTATGCAAATTAAATAAAAGATATTCAACCATTCAAAATTATCTAGTGATCATACTATATTTGTTTGTCCAATAATTTACCTATACTATTACCTTCCGAAAAAAAAGTTCGTTCTCGATATATTTTTTCACGTCGATTATAGTCATTCTGAATCGTTTGACACCAAAATTGAATGAAGTATAAGTCGTGCTCTGTTTTGTGTAAGCAAGGTACTTGATTTTTTTTAACTTCTCGTAGGGTATAGTAGGGGGAAGTCCCCTAGTAGCGGACACCTAAGGTTATTTATAAATAAATCAAAAAATATTTTACGAAATGTTTATTAAATTATGATTTATGTTAGATATCAAAGTTAGAAATCTTTGCTAAAAAATAACTAATACTATCAATCAAACTTTGGTATTAAAAAATATGATTTTAAACAGTGGCACCTAGTACCGGACATTTCAAAATAACCTGCATTGATCACATGTATGTAGCCATATCCACACTCTGGAATGTCTGCACATGTGTCTTTGACAAATATTCTTAGATATTGCAAAAAAATAACTATTCATCCACCCTTTTGGCTGGGCCACACCGATGCTCCCAGCTGGTGCATTCACCATAAGCTTTTCATTATTTGACTAGGAAATACGAAAAATGGGGGTATGTAGTGACCGTTAGCACTCATACAGAACAAAATTAAATAATTGGTATAAATTACGTATATTCTCACAAGTAATATCAATATGTTTACTGTCCGGCACTAAGTCACGACTTACTTCCATTGATATTTAGGTGACGACGTGATTTTGCGTATAAAACAGGAAAGGATTGCTCCCGCCGTGGCCGTGTGCGTCACAGGCGAAGCTTGGCGCGTGATCCTATACCTGTGTGCCCCCCATGGCCCTTTCACTTGTATTTTGCGTTACGGGACTTCCCCCCAATCGCAAAAAAAATTTTAAATATTTTTTTTAATTTTTTTTCACATTTCAAAGGATTCTGCACATTTTGGCATACCTTAGAAAAAAATGAATATATGTGTGTGTGTAAGTGCGGACACAATTTTTTGTCTACGATTTCGAAAACTCGAATCTCGGATTTTTACTGATAAGGAGACGTTCTGATTAGTTTTTGGCAAAGGCAGATACAGACATTCCGAAAATACGGGGCAAAAAGTGCCGAAAATGGTGCCAGTTCAATTTTTTTATCCAAAGTCAATTCCAAGTGAGATTCATTCCATACGGTTTTAATTTATCGGCTTATAAAGTATCGAAATGTTATTCCAACCGAAATATTCTAATGAATTTTAACGTCTTCATTACAAATACAAATTTAAATGTGTCCTTCGTGTTAATTCCCGTTTTTCATTCTCGATAATTATTATCTTGGCATAAATTATTCGGCAGCTGCTCTCGTCAGCAGATAGAGAGGTCTTTAATGCGACAGTTAAATATCGGATATGAAGATAAATATTAATACCTTTTTTAGGATATTTTATGGTATTTTTGAATTTTTTTACGAAGTTATTCCTAAGACGAAATACTTATAAAGATGTCAGGGCAGGTGGTGAACAAACGGTTAGGTTTCGATGTCTCTATTGATAGGTTTACGGTAGTTGAAATCGATTTTTTTTTTGTTTTTATATTTGAATAATCCGATGATGATATTAACAATGCCGGAAGGTAGGTCTGTGGCTTGAGTTAAAATCCGCGATTCAGAAAAAGTTTTGAAAAAAAATAAAAATGTGTTGTCCGAAATGGCAATTTTGAAGTGACAAATATTATTGACATTATATATTCACATTTTCATTTAATATTCCTGCATGAAGTCATCGTGCCTTAAGGCAAATTGCTGGAACTTCTCGTACCAAAAATTAATTTTTTTGAAATGCCTTTTTAAACTTTAAACAAAAATAGATTGAGATTTTTAAATTTTTTGCAAAAAATGGACCTATTTGAAAAATTTGATTTTTCATACTTTGAATTCAAATAGAAACTTTTTATACTTTGAAATAAAAAATGGATTTTTTTTAACTTTTCAAAGCAGTCGCGATATAACGGATAAACATTGGTGCGGAACCCATAGAAAAGTAAACAAAATTTGTTATTATTGAAATATCTAATAATTTAATGTGCATATATCCAATGAGCATTTTTTACCGCCAAATGACATTTTTTTTTAACTTTTTTTTATTGAGAGTTCATAACCGCTGGACCTGCCTTCCCAAAAATTAAAACAGTTTTTCGGTTAGTCAATACAAATAAATTTTTTGAATTATTCAAATCAGACGCTGCGCTCTCAAGCTGAAATACTATTTATGGCACTTTTTTCCCCGTATCTTCAAAACGGCTGGACTTGCCTTGTCCAAAAACTAATCAGCACGTCTCCTTATCAATACGAATCGAATGTTTTTGAATTATTCAAATCGGTTGAACTGTGTTACCGAAATTGTCGACAAAAATTTGTATCCAAACACACACACACGCCTACACGAACACACATACGCACACACATACACATACACACAGATCTATTTTTTCTAAAGTATGCAAAAATGTTCAGAAACTTTAAAACGTAAAGATATGCAAAAAAATTTATTTTCAATTTTTGTTGCAATTACTATAACTTGCCCTACGGGAAATTGAAAATTTTCTTTACTATTTTTAAGTAAAAATCCTAGAAATAGCCGGTTCAACAATGGAGTATACGTTTGTCATGAATCAATTGATAATTACCAAATGATGAATACGAGTACAACAAGGTACATTTTAGTTGAAATTATTATTAATTATACAGTACAAGAATGCATTATTAAAATAAATAACGTATATAAGTTCGTCTCCAAAAGCCGAACAATCCGATTATTGTGTCGTGGATCATTAATCACTTCACTGATCGAATTGTGTTCAAATAAAGGCCGAATTGTGTTTTGTGATTGAATGGCATCATTTGTGGTTTCATGCTTAACCCCTTTTCCATTGAACTTTCTGAATACTTTTTAATGACAGACAGGTCGGAAGTAGATGTCACTGAAAAAAAAGAATTCTCAGGATTCGAATGTCCTTCAAAATTTTTTTTGGTGGGTAGAAATTGACAAGTGATGCAACTATTTAGATTTGTACGACTTAGTAAAATATTCAGGTTTAAATGGTTTAAAATTTTTGTTTTAAAACATTTGATTTTTCTATATGAATTATCTTTTTTTTTTGAAAGTATAGAATATGTATTTTTTCCTGGATTGTAAAATACATATACCTTATTGTCAACGTTGATACGTTGTTGACTCGAAAATTTACTGATCATTTTAAATAACTTGTCTACAATTACAGATATATGTACTTATATTCCAGTCATTTAAGCTTCAGGAAGGGTGTCAATACTATATGGAGGTTTTGAGACAACTTTAGGGTGTCAATATACGAGTACAAGTACATTTACGGACTTACAGCTGAATATCTCAAATTCCGAGGTGAACTTACTATAATGACTGGACTATTATTGTATAGATTGCTATAAAAAATAAAACAAACAAAAAATAACAATTGGTGTAATAGAGGAGAGCGGGGCTTAAAAGTCCACAGGTATAAAGTTTTAGCACCGATTTTTAAAAAACAAGTAAACTTAAGACTTTCTCAAGAATATTTGAAAGTAGAGGGCAAAACACCAGCCATTACTTCGATTCTTACGACAGTTGGCAATGTTTGAAAATCCGTAACAAAAGGATTTTCTTTTGTTGTTAGTTTTATTGGTTGTGAGTACTGTTATTTAGTTTACAAGCCTTTAACATATTTTTTAAGTATACGTTAATTAATTGTTTTATAAGAGGTATTGTTAATTTTAAGTTATATTCAACAGTTTTTTATATAATCTCCATAAAAGCTTACACCTGGGAGGGGTAGAAAGAACTAAATGTACCATTACTTTGCACAAAGTGTCAACAATGAAAAATAGTAAATTGAGTTTAATAAAGCAATTTTACAAGAGATAAATCAAACAAATAGTTATTCCAGTTCTACTGATGAAAATTGCTGACTATATACCAGATCAAGGTTGTATACAATGTTATTTCTATAAAAAATGTTTTCATGATTAAATAATGGAAATATTATTTCGTAAAATCTCTTTAAAATTGAAAATAAGACATTGGACCTGTTTCCCTCCGGGCCGTTCCATTTTACTCCATCTATGGGGTAAAAAGGGCCAGGTGACAAATGTTTGAAAAACAGCAACAAAAATAAATTTCTACAATGACGAATTAGCTGGGAGTTTTACTGAACATAGTCAGATAGTTGTGTGTTTGATATGTGTTATTTGTTGTGATTAAATTAAAAGACATTGGGCTTATTTGCCCACTGGCAAATTTATTCCGTCTATGGGGTAAAAAGGTCCAGGTGTCAAATTTTTGAAAAACAGCAACAAAAATAAATTTTTTACAATGATAAATTAACTGGGAGTTTTACTGAACATAGTCAGATAGTTGTTTGTTTCATATGTGTTATTTGTTGTGATAAAATTGGTTTGGTTTTCACAATATATTTGCTAGAAAGTCAAATTGGATCTTTGTGCCTTGCCCTACCCTATATGACGTAAGCCAAAATTTTATCTTTGACCTACATTTTAACAAAAACTTCAAAACCAATTTCAAAACTTTAAAATTCATTATACTATAATGTCTCTTATAGTTTTGAAGTTGGTTGTGTATTGTAGTATTATAGTAGTGTAAAAATTTTAAAATATTTGAATCTGCTAAATCAATCGATTCGGAAAGTTTTTGCAACTTGCCTTTTTCTCAAGTATAATTTTATATAGCTCACTCGTGAGTAAGTGGTTAGAACGACTGGACCTGAATCAGAGGTCGTGGTTTCGATCCCGCGTCGAGAAGCCTGTAGTAGTGACATCGATTTTGTCGTGAAAATTTAGATAGCAATATGTTTTAAAGTGAAGAAAGCTCTCATTCGGCATTGCTGCACCAATAAAATATTTGTTATATTACAGAATATGTGATTATAAAATTTATCACACAGAGATGAGAGAACTGTTTGGGTTGCCATCTGCAAAACCGTAGTAGCATAAAGTCAAATTAGCCAAATAGCTTCTTAAGTTGTAATTGTTGTTTGAAAAACAATAAAAGAAATTGGTTGTAATAGTTTTTAGAATTATTGATAATTTTCCTTTTCGAGTCTATTGAAGTTCGACTTCATTGTTAAAGAAAGAAAAAGGGATCACGGTCCTCGCGCGAACTGGAATTAACGCATAAATTAAAATTTTACGTGTACGTAATGTTCGTATCGCTTTTTTATTTCATTATTATTATTCGTATATCGTGTTTTTGTTCATTGTCAGAAAACCGACAGTTTTTCACGCTCGGCCGATCTTGCCCGGGATATTGTTAAGCAGGCATTGGAAACTTCAAACATTGGTCATCTTAGAGAATTTGAAATAATAGGAATACAAATTAAGAAAACGTTATGGTGAAAACTTTGACTTGTTTATATTTTCTCCATTAGTAATAAATTATCAAATCTATAGTTAAAGATTATTTGATTTAATCCATTTTCAACATCACTACTAACTATTCCAAATTAAATGTCGTTGATGACAATATTAATATATATATTGATATTGTAATCAATGGCAATTTATATATTTATATATAATGTTTTGTGAAGGAAAAAGTTAATAAAAGTTATTTATAAAAAATATTTCAAGTGACTTCTAAACAAGAAATTATAATAGCTATAAAATTCTACCTGCAAAACCTTTTTGTACAAAAGATCAAGTGTGAAACTATATATATATTTATGGATTAAATATTTTTGTAGTATTTCTTTTTGAATAAAAAATAGCATTGTATAAAACCATATTGAAAAATACAATACCTATTTCGAATTGAATAATGGATTGGAAACCACAAAAACAGTTAGAATGTTATGTTTTTGACGAAAGCTTTCGCTAGAGGTTTGGAAGAAAATTATAAACGTATTTTTCTCTTCTGAAGCTTAAATTTTACTAAGTTATCGTAATTGATATATTTTGCAAAAAATTCTAAAAAATTATTAAGAAAAGATGCGTCAACTAATAAAAAATCGTATAAAATCGTTAAAATGTTCTGTTCTCGATAAATGCAAGCAAAAGCTTTTATTCAGCAAAAAAAATTAAACGTGTTTTTTTCTTCCTACGATAGAATTAAAACCAGTTATCATAAGTAATAGATTTACCACAAAGTTCCAAAAATTTATTGATAATAAGTACTTATTACATATAAGATAATATTAACACGTTAATTACCAATATCAGTCTTATCTGTCTGACGTTAAGAAATTCTACATGATCTATGAGAAAAAGTTTTAATATAATAAAATGCCTTGTCAGTCATATATGTGTGACATAAAAAATAGTGTTTTTTCAAGATTTTTTTTCATTTTTTTTTCTTTAATACATTAGTAACTATGCTATCTAATAAAGTTACCATGGCCAATGAAAAAAAAAATCAGATTTTATCGTGGCAATTAACGTGTTAGACGTATTACTCTCTTCAAGGGATTAAATTTGAATCAGTTAGCATATTTGATAAGTTTTTCAAAAAGTTCAACAAATTTATTAATGATTCACCCAAAAGGTGAACCTCACCACCCATGAAAATTTTTCTAAATTAATATATTTTTATAGTTTTTTGTCTATAGTTGTCATTTATCAAAAGGTTGTCAGCGCCTGGTATAAACAAATCATTTCGCATAAAAATTGCATAATTTGCATAATTTTTCTAAATTAATACAATGTCAGTCTTTCGTCTACAGTTGTCATTTATTAAGGTTCTCAGCGCCTGGTATAAACAAATTATTTTGCATAAGAATCGCATAATTCGTTTAATTTTTCTAAATCAATACGATGTCAATCTTTCGTCTCCAGTTGTCATTTATCAAGGTTGTCAGCGCCTGGTATAGACAAATTATTTCAGTTCAGCGTTATTTTATATTTTAAATAACAAACGCGGTCCCCGTATTAATTATTCAAAGGTAATTAATTGTTAGCGGATGCACTCGCGATAAGTAATAATACCCGAACGGACGGACGTGCGCTCTCCATCGGTCTCCCACTACGTTAACCACTAGATCTGTTACTGGAACTCGAACTGGTCGACCGCGGTCGGTCACATACTAAAAAAATTCGATGTTATCGGTTGCCGATGTCGAAATATTGGGGAGTTTCCGTACTTTTTCACGTGCTAGATATCCAAACTTCCTAATTAAAACTGAAAATAGAGAATTACCTTTACCCTAAATTGAATGAAAAGTTGTGGTGGTGCATGGGGTTAGTATGGTATATTCTCTTGATTAGCACTGTATAACAAAAATAATGGGTAGTTTTGCCAAAAGGCAGGTCCTTGAGTTGAGTTAAACAGCAACTCGATTCAGGGAAGAATAGTGTGAGAGATTTGTCATTGTCATTTAACACCGCAGTGCCCGAGATAAACTTATTTTTGAATGGAAACATATTTTTAACCTATATTTCGAAGTAAAAATGGACATCGCTGCTGCCCGATGTCAGATTGTTCAGAGCGAGATTCGAACTCACGCGTCAGAGAACACTATATAGAGCAACAATAAATAAATGAAGTTAATAAAAACAGTAAATTTGGGAAAAATAAGTAGAAATTTCTGAAAACTTATGAAAATTGTATATAAAAACTTATTAACATTTTGTATAAAAATATTTAAATAATTTACATTGAATATTTGTTTTTAAACATGTAAGGAAGAATCTGAATAAAATTTATTATTATTGATTACCTTAACTTAGATATTATTACGAATAAATAAATAAATAAATAATAAATATCATTTACAAATATTTTGATTCTTTTAATCATCCAAATCGAATTTTCCAGGAAATTTGATGCTCCCCAGAAAACGTTGCAAATCCTTTTTTACTAATTATTTTTGTTAGAAGATGCAATACCGGTATACCGAAAAACCAGTACACCGTCTAAATTTTCGGCGGTATTAATACCGGTTTTTACTTTTAAAATATCGGTATTTTTGGTGTTGAAAGGTAATGTTACACTTGAGTTTGAGTTTCTCGGAATCATTTAAGTCACCTAAAACAAATATCTCTTTAGAAAATATTTATATTTGTCATTAAATTGAATATTTGTTGCTTGTAAAATTATAACTGGCGTAACGATCGCAAGATCCACAGCCATGTAAAATAAATAAAAAAAAAATTTATTGCTTTCCAAAGGACTTCATATCGTGTCTCAATAATCGGACTAATATAAAATGATGCTTATTTTCTCTTATGTAAAAATGTAACGATGTTTTGGAGTCAAAATTTAAAATAACATAGATGAATATTATGAAAATTTATTCAAAATTTAATTTAATTCAATCAATTGTTTCCGCTCATGAATATATTGACTAGTGTTTTTTAGTCAATGTAATTATGAAACATTTGTAATATATGTAGTAAACTCTCTAAAACAAAATGACTACCATTATAAACTTTTCTTATAAAACGTGTTTTAAAAACTATTAGATAGATCGATAGTAAGTCAAGAGCTTGAAATAATATTAATAAATAATTTATTATTATTGATTAATAATAAATAAATTAATTAATAAGAATATAATATCATATACTAGAATGTCATTAGCGATAGCTTATAAAATGTAATTGTAAAGACATTGAAACTCATGCTATATATAAATTAGCAATATTTTATCAATATTAAAAAATTATCATTCTTTTAATTAGTTGAAAATTTATGGCTCCCTTATTCGTATTACACAAAAACTGAATTTGAAAAAAATCAAAATCCTCAAAATTTCAAACATTTTCATAATCAAATTATTTTTAATTTTCTAGTGATTCATGTACTGCGAAAAATCAAGAATAAAAAAGGAAGACAAAAAACTTTTATAGCAAGGACCTGCCTTTTAGCAGAACATCATTAATAATAAATATTGCAAAAACATTCATACAAATTATTGTAGTGTATTATTTATTGATATAAAATAAAATATTTATGAAATTTTTATTTTATATGATTTGTTTTCATAAAATATTAGTTCTGCATCATTGGTGTTTTTATTTAGTAGGTACTAGCTTACTAAATTAAAATACTTGATAAAATGTTTTCAATTGATGAGTCTACTCGATTTATTATGTAATAAATATTAACATAAATACATCTATATATTATAATGATTATTTCCCAAAACCGAATTTTATTAATAAAATTAAATACAGATGGTTAATATCTGGTTTTGTCTGGTCGAATTTTTTACCCCAATAACAAAAATGCTTTCGTGATATGACCAGTTTAGATTGATGACTGCGGTCAAACATATTGTTTTATATAATTCTTTTAATTTTGTGTTCGCCACAATAATACACGTGCTGGTTGCTTCATTTGAGAGAATTCGACTGATACATCCAATTTAGTGCGCAAGCTGGGAGAAATATTTTGATATATAGAAAATACTCGATGAGAATGGTAAAGATGTCGTGATGGTAAATAACTAATTTATAATATAAAATCATATTTACCTACATTTTTATTTATTTACATTCTATATTATTTTTTATATCATATTCAATCTTATATATCCTATTCTATATTTTTCTTCTCAATTTTTTTCAAAAACGGTTAATATTTTTGGCTAAAATGTGAATAAAAAAAATTGTACTGATAATTGTAAAGAAACGGCTGGAACGATTGTCGAGAAAAACTAAAGCACGCGTTTCTTCGAGTTTCATTAAATGGCTTTTAAATTTTCAAAATCGGTGCAGACCTAACAAAAGGACAAATTGGGCTCCCTCACTCCCTCACACACACACGAACACTTTTTTTCTAATTTCGATGTCAAACGATCCAGAATGACTTCAAACGTCGATAAAAGATGAAATAAGCAAATATGATTTTCTGGCAAAAACTAACTTCTCTTTCGTGAAATTTATAATAATTGTGAAATAATAACGATGTAAACATGTATAAAGCGGATAATATAGAAAAATTGTTTAGAATAGAAATATATTGCATAGAATATAATGTAATGTAGCAGGTGGCTAAATGCACAAAGTTATGAAAGCTAATAAATAAAAAAAAATAAAATTAAAATAAAAAAAAATTAAAATTAAAATAAAAAAATAAAAATTAAAATAAAAAAAATGATGTAATATAGTTTAAATAAAATTTGGAAAAGTAGTATTAAAAGTAGTAAGTTTTGTTATTATAACCCTGTATTGGTGCAAAAATAAATTGTTTATTTATTGTTAAATAATTATTGAATAATATTTTACAAATTTTATCCCAGCTTTGTTACTAATTTAATCGCATATGTTGGCTTTTGTAATTAGCCCGTAGTCACACAACTGCGACTGCCAAGTCCAGATCTTATCTCGAATGACTTCACTTCCTACATTTGTGAATTTCGGTTTCGGACAGGACATCGAATTGGGATCGAAATATAGATGAGTTGACCCCAAGCCAAAATAAAGGATAGATAGAAATTTCAGATTATCAAAGAAATTCCCTTATGATTATCTATCACAGGTTACACAGTAAGGAAAATATAATGAACGGACAAACTTGGTCGTTTATAGCCTAAAGCTAAATGTTCTTGTATGAAGGGGCACCCATATGAAATACTGAAATATAGTAATTAAATATTTTTTGCTGATTGTAATCTGCGCGTATGTGCACTTTAGTATTTTCTATTGTTGTAAAATGTTGTGTACATGAAAGATTATAATGTTTAATGTAATTTTTTTTTTTGTTTTTACCATGAGCAAAAAAAATTATAACTAGTAGTGTATGGCATCGTGCCTTCAAACAAATTGGTGGAACTTCTCGTATCGTAATTCGAGGAATATTAAATGTTTTCAAATAGATTAATATAATTACTGTAACATTGTCTAATATTTATAAGAATTATATAAACTGATTTACAAAGTTAAAATTATTTATTTAAAGTATATAAGTGAGCTTTAGAACTTTAGCCAGAATTAAAATTAAAATCTGAATTATTTTTGATATACAAAATTGAAAAAAAAATTAATAATTAATAATTTTTTTTCATAAGCTATTATTTTGTCAAAACAAGCATAAAGTTTTTTGAAACATTCAAATCGGATGCTTAGTTCTCTCAATACATGCAATTTTTTCACATTCAGCTTCGTATCTCCGAAACGGCTGAACCTGAATCATTCAAATCGGTTGTTCCGTACGCGCGAAATTGTCCGAAAAATTATATCCACACACTCATAAACATGCACACACACGTACACACACACATAGACACACGCACACATACACCCATTCATTTTTTCTAAGGTATGCCAAAATATTCATAAACCACTGAAACGTAAAGATATGCAAAAATTTTCAATTTCGATTTCTGGACGATTATAATAACTTACCCTACGAAAAGTTAATAAAATCGAAATTGAATTGATGTATCATTTATTGACAAATCTCCACTTGAGGTTGGAGATCCCAAATATAGAGACTAATTCTGCCATTAAATAGATCAATGTTAGGTAGGGGCTATGTCACGTAGTGCTTCTCATACAAAATTGTACTAAATACTGTCAAAATGCCATGTGGTTGCTGTGCAGGCAGACATTTTAGATAAAAAAACCTGACCTAGAAAAGGCACAAATGTCTAAAAAGCGATGTTATGATAACTGGATCTTTGTGATATGGTATAATAACATATGAGTGAAGTTGCATTTTATGTGTAAAACAACTGATCACACATAATATTTTAGCAGTATTTAGTACCATTTTTTATGAGAAGCGTCATGTGGCATAGCCTCTACGTAACATTGGTCTTAATCGATTCTTATCGATCATAAAAGGTCAAAAAATACTTCGAGTATAGGTAATCGACCACAACTGGATTGGACAACTGCTGGGTTGCCATCCAAAAAGCCTTATAATAACATCAAAATTAAATTACTGAATGTCCTAATATGACATATTGTATTTGAAAGTATAACACAAAAAATAAGAATTTTCATGCTTTAATTCCGATGTCTATCGATGAAAATAAAAAGAGGTCGCGCACTTTGCGCCGCTTGTAGGTGTTCGTTTATTGTTTTTCACATTTGATCGCAAATGATTAGAAACGAATGTGCGTGTAACTAGAATATATTTTCATAAGCAATATATTCTAGACGAAACAATAACATGACACGATCTAAGTTCCGAAAAAAAAATTGTGCAAAAATGGACAGAAATGTGGTCATCTGATAATCACCCAAAGCTCACCAATAATTGAATCATCAGATTTCTCACAGGACTTTCGAAAACTTAGGAAGTTTTGAAAATAGCTTTTTTGAAGGAAATACAGATGAGACAGAAAATTTGCATCCACATATACTTATTTTACTTATAATTTTTGTGGGAATAATTAAGAATAATAATTAAGACCAGGAAACCTTAAGAAAACGAATAATTGATCGATTAGAAACAAAGAAACCTCTCAAACGTAAAGATATATAAAAATATACATTTTCGATTTTTTTGCGATTACTATAACTTACCCTACGGGAAGTTAAAAATATAATTTAATCCATTTTGTATGATCAAAGGTAAAACCATATCATTCGCATTATTACCACACGCAAAAACGGCTTTAAAACAATAATAACACGTTCGCCATCAGCCGATATCTGAAAATCATGAATATTTCATTAACTCGGCCGCGATTATTAACTACATTTGCTATCATATTATTAAAATACATAAAAGGAATTGACGATCATTCGTTACAAATATACAGAACATATGAATATCTTTTATTAAAAAGTTTCATGTCAGTAATAAAATGATTCAATTGCCGCTGCCATAAAAATTGATCGTGTTCAGCGCGATATCTCGATCGCGAATCGCTCGGAAATTGTTAAACGCGCCGAGGGTCAAATTCGCGGGTGGCGGGAGTTCGACCCTGTAATTGACACATTTGAAACCAAATTATGTTTAGTTACTTTTTTATTTCGTCAAGCTTTTAATACACAAATGAAAATATTTTAGAAATTGACATTTTTTATAGTAATTTCAATTCATTTAGTTATGAAAAACATTAAAAAAATTGACTCTTATATAAACTCACAAGGAGTACATCAAGTTTATTAACTTTCCGTAGGGTAATTTATAGTAATCGCAAAAAAACAAAAATGAAAGTTTTTATATATCTTTACGTTTCAGGGGTTTCTAAACATTTTAGCATTTCATAGAAAAAAATGGATGTATGTATGTGTGTGTATGTGTGTGTGTGCGGATACAAATTTTCGTCGACGATTTCGGGAACACCAATCAACCGATTTAAATAATTAAAAAAACATTCGATTCATATTGATAGGAAAACGTGCTGATTAGTTTTTGGCATAGGCAGATCAAGCCGTTTCGAAGATACGGGGCAAAAAGAACCAAAAATTGTAATTCAGTTTTTGAGAGAACGGATTATTCGATTAAATTAATTTAAAAAACACTTTGCTTGAACACTTGTTCCTCTTTTTGAAAATGATGAAAAATTTCGAAATTTTCAAAAAAAATCAAAGTTTCAAGAAATTCAAATTTTCGAAATTTTTCATTATTTTCAAAAAAAAAGAGGTGATAGTAAAACCGATTTTTTAAAAATATTATAGGCATAGGAAAAGTTGTTCAAGTCTAAAAATAGATTGAAGTTTTGAGAAATAGGCTGGCGCGCCATTATACTAATGAGTATATATTACCATGATAGGTAGGATATGTTGATTTTATATAATTTCTGTTATTCCAATATTTTTGTGGTAAAATATTGTAAAAAATATTTTTGATCGATGATTTATAGCATGTGTTGTGCAAACAAAATTAATATCAAATTGTAACATTTAATAATGTGTATATATTATCAACTGTAATTCAGGTTATTCAGTGAAATACACGTTTTCAAATTTAAAAAAAAATTAACGCATAATAAATTATACAAAATGCTCGTACGAACTGTAGGTACCATTTTCTTACGAAATAAATACTCATTTTTTTCTTTGCATACTAGGATATGGCGGGACACAAAGGTCCAATTTCACTTTTAGCAATTATATTGTGTAAATCAAACGAATTATATCACAAACAAAAAACTTGATGTCCATGTTCAAAACTCATGGATAATTCATTATTGTAGAAATGTGTTTCTTCAACAACAAAAAAATGATGACCTGGTCCTTTTTCCCCATAGGTGTGATAAAATGTTACGTTCAGGGAGCAAACTGGTCTTATTTTGGCATTTAAAGGAACGAAATAATAGAAACATTATTCAACCAATGCAAAATACATACTTCATGAGTACATTTTTTACAGAGATAACACTGTATAACCTTGATCTGGTATTTTGTCAGAAATATTCATCTTCAGAGTTGGAATAACTATTTATTGAATTCATCTCTTGTAAAATTGCTTCTTTTCAACTTAATTCACTTTTTTATTTACTATTTTTTATTGTTTACTCCTTTGACAGAGTAAATGTTTAGTTAGTCCATTATACCCCACCCACGTGTTGGCTTTTATAGAGTTTAAATAAAAAGACTGTTGAATCTAACTTAAAATTGACAATACATATTATAAAACAATTAAATAACATACATGTAAAAATTATATTAAGGTCTCGTAAACTAAACAACAGTGCTCACAACCAAAAAAAAACTAACAACGAAAGAAAATACTTTTGTTACAAATTTTCAAACATTGCCGTATAACTCCTGATAGCAACAAGTAAGAAATGAGGTGAAGGATGGTTATACATCTTTTGTACCCCACTTTCAAATATTGTTGTTGCATAATTCTTAACTTCACTTGTTTTTGAGATATCGGTGGTGGACCTTTTTACCCGTGGACCTTTAAGCCACGCTCTACCGTAAGGAAGTAAAATATATTTATTTAAAATTATTCAATCTCAATTAATTACAACTATTTTTTCCGCCGACTACAATTCGCACTTATCGTCTATTTTGCATTCGTTCTGAGGGCGGAACGCTTGAATGGTTTATAAAAATGGCAAACGGCAATTGATGGCAGTGCCATTTATCAGATTGGAATTATATTGAATGATTCTATTCCGAGATAACGACTATGCGGCTTGTAATTAAAATGTAATAAAAAAACTGAATATTAATATAGTTGCGAGCTGGAAACGAGGACGCTATTATTGAATGTATACATGAATACATATATCGATGATTCATAGTATTTGATAGATGAAAGTAATACACAGTTGGTTAGATGAAAATTATTAAAAATTGTGATGCTGGAAAATTAAGACTCTATTTTTGTATATTGTAAGCAAAGATTATATCATTTTTAAATATAGGGTAGAGCGGGACTCGAAGATTTTAAAGTAAAATAAAGACTCGAAGGTAAAAAGAACAAACACTAATATCTTACAAACAAGTTAGAAATTTTTAACAACAATATTTTAAAGCATAGGGCAAAACATGTATAACCACTTTGATTAACCAGTCATCACTTTGATTTTTACGACGTTGTCATAATAGAAGTATTAACTTTCCGTAGGGTAAGTTATTGTAATCGTCCAAAATCGAAATTGAAAATTTTTTACATTTCTCGACGTTTTGAAGGTTTCTGAGCATTTTAGCATACCTAAGAAAAAATGGATGTGTGTGTGTATGTATGTATGGATACAATTTTTCGTCCACGTTTTCGGGCGCACGGATCAACCGCTTTGAATGGTTCAACAATCATTCGATTCCTATTGATGGGGAGAATTACTAATACTAAACTAGTACTAATTAGTTTTTGGCCAAAACAGGTCCAGCCGTTACGGAGATAAAGAGCAAAGGGTGTAGAAAACAGAAATCGAGTTTTTGAGAGATCGGAGCATTGTATTTGAATGATCCAAAACACATTTAATTTGTAATGACGAGGAGAAGTGGTGATTAGTTTTTAGCAAAGGCAGGTCCAACGGTTTTGGAGATACAGAACTAAATTTGCAAAAAATGTCAGTTTTTGAGAGAACTAAGCGTCCGATTTAGATGATTCAAACAACTTTCTGCTTGTATTAACAAAATAATTGCTTTTGAAGAAAAAATTTTTTGTTTCAATGTTTTTTTCAAAATTTTTTTTTCTTATTTTTTTCAAAAATATTTTTTTTTGTATATCGAAAATAATACAGATTTTATTTTTAATTCTGACTGAAGTTCTAATATACTTCAAACAAATAATTTCAACTTTGCAATTCAGTTTATATAATTCTTATAAATATTAGACAATGTTACAATATTTATGAACACAATGTTACAATATTTATGAAACTATATG
The DNA here is from genome assembly GCF_003426905.1 of Ctenocephalides felis. Taxonomy (NCBI): domain Eukaryota; kingdom Metazoa; phylum Arthropoda; class Insecta; order Siphonaptera; family Pulicidae; genus Ctenocephalides; species Ctenocephalides felis. The sequence continues at coordinate 15,941,976 of NW_020538040.1, read as the reverse complement.
AAAACATTCAATATTGCTCGTTTGTTTTGAAAATTTTTTTTTTAAATAAATCTGATCTAATAATTGCTATAAAAAAACGATTGCTTTGAAAAAATATTCTGAAAATGAAAAAAAATGAAATTGTAAAAAAAGTCTAAATTTTCAAAAATTTTGAAATCATAAAAAAAAATTTTTTTTCAAAGTTTTTAAAAAATTGTAAATCTTTTAAAAATTCCAAATTATCGTTATTTTAAGTTATTATTTTCAAAAATTTGATTGAAAATTGCTATAAAAAACGATTGCTTTGGAACAAAATTCTAAAAATGAAAAAAATTAAAATTGTGAAAAATAGCCCAAATTTTTCAAAAATTTTGAAATTCTTAAAAATCATTTGTTTTGAAGCTTTTAAAAAAGTATAAAGCTTTTAAAAATTTTATATTATGGTTCAGAAAGTTCCTGCCATTTGCCTTAAGGCACCATACTATGTGCACCACTAGTTTCAAAGAAAGTGTACGACTATGTCTATTTCCATTACTATGTAATTGTATATACACATTTTATATGCAAAATACATAATTCCCGTCCATTTCACATTAATATCACAAACGCATATAAAGACGTTTTAATCATCGAAAGAATAACGACGCTTCTTTCCCATTTTACGAGTTAATTTAATCAAAAGTCTTTTCCCCTTCGTTCAGACCATTACCGACACAACTTCACCGAATGAATTGAAGAATATACATATACGTATAAATATGTGTATTTTTATTAATATTCATACATTATAAAATTATTATTGTTTAATACATGACTACGGAAATCGTTCCAGCGTAACCGATGGATGCACTGACGTTCGTTCACACAACATTTCGTATTTAGAATCACACGCGAACTCCAACTTTTGTCGATGATCTTGAATCGGGATATTATGGTTTGATTTGATGCTAAATAATTTATGCAATTTTGTATTTTATTTAAATGTTTGCATGCTGGATTCATTTATAGTAATAATAACATTAAAGAAATAATGAATAGATTAATGTTAATGCCAAAAGAATTAATACATCTCACGTATGTGGAATAATTTTTATAAACAACTAGATGATACATATAAATAAAAATCGAAATGAAAATGCGATACTGTTGCATCGAGTGAAGTCAAAAAATATATTTTTATTTCCTATTTTTTGCGATTAATATAACTTACCCTACAAACAGTTAACAATATCAAAAAAACAAATGCATCTTTACTAACACATTTTGTATACATTTGCTTAAATATAACTGGCATAAAAAGCATTTTTGAATTTTCAGAATTCTATTTCGAACTTGTTACAGAAAATAATCTTTGCTAAATCATTTTGGATAATTTTTGTAAGTACAACTTTTATAAGGACTATTGAATTGGAAAGAATGTTACGAAAAGTGTGATTCGTTACGATGTAACGGAAGTCGAATGAGAGGCACGAGCAAAGAAAAAAAGAGAAAGAGTAATATTTGGTTTAACACTTTGGGGACGGCTGTCCACCTCAGTGAACAAACATACTCTGTGAGGCACAGGCTATTTTATAAACAATGACTCAGTTTGCATCGAAAAGTTGAATAAATTACATACAGCAGTGGTAAACAGTATTGTATTTTGAAAATAATTTTAAGTTATTTTAGTAGTATTTTTAGCCTTTTTCTTTGCTATATGGTCTTTTTATTAATATTTGAAACGACCGAGCGCTTTTAAATATGGCAAAACGACTGGTAAATTTTGTGAATTAAGCAGTAGTGAAGATCAGTTTCAAATAGACATTCATACTGACAAATTTTACGAAATTACTATTCGCACCGATGATAGCGATGAATGTGATGATATTATCCAACCAACAAAAAGAAGAAGAACTTCGACAAATTAAATGAAAAGCGGAAAGGCATTAGCGAATGTGCCGATTCTTCATAATCAAGTTTGACATACATCAACAAACACCCCGACTACAAATACCAAGCAATATAAGATATCCAATAGATTATTTTACTTTATATTTTATAAATGAATTATTAGACAATATAATAGAGAAAATAAGCCATTATGGCAGCAAAAAATGACCAAATATACTGACTAATCAGTGGCATATTCTAAATTCTAAAAGAAAAAGGGATTGTATTGTCTGTTCTGACAGAAAAGCACCAGGAGGAAGGCGGCGAACAACATTTTATTGTAAAACATGTCAAAATCAACCAGCTATGCATTTTGGAAATTGTTTTGAATGTCACCATTCTTTATAAAATAATTAAAAATAAGTTAATATTAAAAATGTATGCCCTTCAATGACCACAAATTTTTATCAAACAAATTGCATAACACACAATGAAATCAAGTTTACAGCCGGTAAAGTAGATTGTTTTGAAATCGGTGCCGTCCCGAAAGTGTTAAGCCTACAGAGAGAAATTATATGTCTTTTTGACTAGTTTGTAAGATAATTGTATTGTTATTATACATTTTATTTTTTTATACAGAACATGTTTTGCACATAATATACATATGATTTGTAGTATATAAAATAGTGTTGCTCTAGCGTATTTTTGTTAAAGTATGAGCAAATAATTTAGTAATACAGTTGATTATATGAGTTGTTTGAAACAATGCATAGATAAAACTCTTTAATTTTTTTTTTGAAAAGCCAATAATGAAAAACAGTGCGCATTCTATAATCTGGCTTCATCTAAATGTTATAACTACCTTTAATTGACCATATGTAAATTGCAAAAATACGTATTTGGTAGCAATGCATTGTATATAGTATATCTTATAAAGATTATACCACATATTGATCCAAATATATAAATTTATCATCATCATCATCATCATTGCTTTTAAGACAATTCTCTACAAAATATGTGAAACTAAAACAACAGCGAATAACCTGTAATTCTTACATGATAGAAATTGTTTATTCTGTAATACTAATAATATCGACTTCTATTGCAATTTGTGTAGAAGTCTATACATGACGCATTTATAGCATACCATATTATATGAGTGATTGCTAATTTCGCATCCGTAATCATTAGACCGTATAACCACAAGTTATGTTTTATTGAATCGCATAAAACTTATTAATCATAAAAATCATTTTAATGATATTTGTATTGATTTACAACACGACTTCTTACGTTAGCATGCGATGGTCTTGATGGCAGGTGTTGACAACCTACTAAAAAGATGGATATAATACCACTCAAATTTTGATAAAAGTTTGATCTACAGTGTGTGTTTAAATTCATCTCAAGAAAACTTCAAGTTCACTAGTCAAATCTATATTATTCACTTCACTAATCAAAAATCAATATTGTAGGCCTATGAGAAAGTGATTCAAATGTTATTTAATATTATTATATTTTTTAAATCATTAAATTAAATATACTTATACAACCCATGTGATAAGGGTTGTTCAACCTTAATAGTTTTTTTTGTAATTTTTGGACAAAATTTACTGTCCAAAAGTTTTGCTTTTTCATCACCAACCCCCATTTTTAGACCCATTTTAATAATTTCAGTCAATAAATATTTTGACATAATTTTTGAGCTCAAATTTTGCTTTAAAATGCATTCTATTATTATTAAGGGTTGTTCAATCCTAATACTTTCTTAATTTTGGGGTAATAATATATCAAAATTTTGGAACTTTAAATGTGCTAGTTCATTTAAATATAATCAGATTAGGTTGAATTTAAAATTTATTAAATTTATATGTGGCGTGCTTTGTAGTGGGTAAACTATTGCTATATTTTTGTTAGCTGCCCCTTGCACTCATATAGCACATTTGAATCAGTTAGTTAATTTTATACTAAACATTTTATACTGGAATATTTTTTTATGGCAAAACAACGTTTGCCGGGTCAGCTAGTATAAATATATATATATATATATATATATATATATATACATATGTATAAATAATAAATCTGTCCATCTGATATGTAATTAGTGGCCGATACAGGATGCACGGTTCAACAATTCGATAACATTTTTTCTCATATGTGGAATAATATTTGCAAGATAATGCTTCGATAGATACATTTGTATGTCTATCTATTTATGCATGTAATATATCCGGTTCGAGAACAATTTAAATCATTAATAATTACTAGCAATTTGCGGAAAAATACATCGATGATGAAAAATACAATTTTACAAAATTTGAAATACAAGTGTAGGAGAGACTGGGTACGGTTGTGCCAGGGTACAGTTGTCATAATAGCTAGGGTCCAAAAGGAGAAAGATAAAGTATGTTTGTACGAACAAGTTTCCATTATTGCATTGAGTCCGTGCTTTACAATAACATGATCTGTAGACCGCATTGCGTTTAAGGAGTCAAAAGTAAGTTCAGGTTCAAATTCTTTTAATAATAATTGTTACTTATATACAAATAGATCACTTTATTTGTTATTTTGCTATAAGTTGAACATTAGTAGTTATTTACTAGCAATTAGTTTTTTCCTAAATAATTTAGTTCAGTCATAACGATAATTCGTATTCAAAAGTGTGCGTTGGGTACGGTTGTGACAAATTTGGGAGTACGGTTGTGCAACTTTTTTATGATCAGTAATACTTTTGTTATTTCACGAGTTAGTTGGTAATGAAGAGTGCTCATAAGTTAACTCTCTTTCAAAGATCTTTGTGAAAAATGACTCTATTGACGAGCAATTTAAATAAAAAGAAACAGTAAAATAATAATTTTGAGAGAAGGGACTCTACTGATGTGCCACATTAGAAATTTGTATATTCAAGTGTGTCTTTGAAAAAATCAAAATATTTTTTTAAAAAATTAATATTCATGGTCCAGATTTGAAGCAAGAACATAACTCATTCCTTCCTCAGAATCAATACAATTGTACTAAATAAAACTTCTAATTATAACAACACACGGCCTCATTAATATTCTTGGCGATTATTACCTACAATGAATTATTCTACACATACCTACATACAAACATAAATGCTATTCTCTGTTAGTAAATAATAGTAAATGGCAAAAAAGCTTCCAATGGCAGCAAAATGGAAGATCGATCGATAACACTTTTTTTTCAAGAACTGTCGGTTGGAAATTTGCATATCTGGTCTATAAAAAACAACATTAAAACTTTAATCGCGTTCACACTAGTCACAAATAAATATATGGTAATATATATGATATAAGTGTATGTATTTAATTGTATGCAGAGCGGGGCACAGAGATCCAATTTGAGTTTGAGCAATTATATTGTGAATCACAATAAATAACATATAAAACAAACAACTATCTGACTATGTTCAGTAAAAGTTATATTTTAGACGCCTCCGACTTCTTTCTAATAAGTAAAAATATTGTGTAAGTAAATAATTTTTTGATGTAAAACTTCTTTAGGCGCGACTAGAGTATGAATCCGTACAACGGAAGTCCGTTACGCCCAAACTGTTTGTCATTCGTTCTCTATGAGATCATTTTTATACGGGTCGATTGTAATTAGCCGTTGTGTATGTGAATAGAGATCTGTCGTTGTGTGGGTACCGGCATCAACGTTGTATGCAAACCGATACCAACAAGTAAATTGGCATAGATAAATAAACATTTTGAAGTTACATCGTAGTAAAAATCTTGATTTAATGAAAAATGCCTGAATCAGAAGATTATTTTACCCTGTTCTCGAAAATAATTATAATAAAAATAATAAAACAAATGCGGGATGTGCATCGTGTATGAAACATAAGTTTATTGAAATAATTTCTATATTAATCGTATTAGTTATAAATCTTTGAAGTTATTAAAATGGAAAATATATTTTAGGCAAGACAGATATTACAGCTGATCAAATGATGAGATTATATCGCCAGCGAAAAAGTAAAAAAAATACAAGCAGTCAATGAATGTATGTTACTTTTAATTACATGAAGTTCTTCAAACACAATTACATGATGAGTGAAGTTGCGAAAACATTTGTTTATGCGTTGTTTAACATAATCTACTGTGTGAACGAATATTATAGAATTTATTAATCAGCAATTACTTCATTTATCCAAGGAAGGTTCATTTTTAAATGCTAATACAATGACAAACCGATCATGTCATATTTAAAGTATGACTTTAATTACATTATTGTTTTTAAATATTATCCGTATTTTTAATGCTATTATAAAAATATAATTTATAATTTATCACTATATACATGTGTATAATGGTTGACTCTAATAAATGTGTGCATCACGAGTGTTAACATACTACTAATAAACATTATTCAAAATTGTTATATGACGTATTTATTTTTACTTAAATGCCATCTTGTACAGAAGCAAATAAGTTTTTCTTCAATCGCACGTGAACCTTACGCGCACTCTTCTTTTATAAATTTCAATAAAACTGAAAATATCCACGCAAAATCTCAGTAACTCATCATCCTTTCAATGAGTCAATACAAATCGATCTATCGGTTCGGTTTCCTAAGTTTCTGTTTGATTTTTATGTACCATAATATTTATAATGTTTGTGAATAATATTAAAATATCTATAAGTCATGTATTGTGACTCTTCGGATACAATACAAATATGTTGTGTACTAATTTATGCAATTCCAACCCTCTCCTGTGCCATCATAGCGGGTCCATTCGAAATGATGTTCCCTCGTGCACTTTCACATTAGGACGACGAGGTAGTTTTTCGTTTAAATTCTAGAAGCAAAATATTTAAAATATTAGATAGAACGGTTGGAAGATGATATTTTGAATGATTTTAATTAGTGTCAATTAAAAATAGTAAAAAATCAATCCACAGAATTATTATTTAGTTTCAATATAAAAAAATACAAATTTAAAAAAATAAAAATCTTGATACCTAATAAAAACAACAGCTGAATAACTTGCACATAAGTTAAAAAAAATTGTTTCAAAAATGTTTATTCTAAAATATTACTTAATACTGATATTTTTAAATAGCGTAGAGCGAGTGAAAAAGATGGAAAGATCAAAAGCCAATGAAATTAAGAATTTTTTGACAACAATATTTGAAAGTAGAGTGCAAAAAAATGTTTAACCAGTCATCACCTTGATTCTTACGATATTGCTTTAGGGAGATAAACGGCAATATTTGAAAATCCATAACAAAAGTATTTTCATTCGTTGTTAGTTTTTTTGGTTGTGAGCACTGTTGTTTAGTTTACAAGACCTCAATATTTTTAAATACACGTTATTTAATTGCATTATAAGACGTATTATTAATGTTATGTTAAATTCAACAGTTTGTTATCTAACCTATATAAATCACGTGAGTGGGGTAAAAAGGACCAACTAAACCTTTACCCTGGCAAAGGTGTCAACAATCAAAAATATTAAACGAAAATGTAAATTAAGTTTAAAAAAATCAATTTTGTAAAAGATAAGTTAAATAAATGGTTATTCCAACTCTTCTGATGATTTTTTCTGACAAAATACCAGATCAAGGTTGTATACAGTGTTATCTCTATAAAATATGTACCAATAAAATTTACATGTTGCATTGGTTGAATGATGTAATTAAAACTAACACATTGGATTTGTTTGCTCCCTGGCTGTCCGATTTTACTACGCCCATGGGGTAAAAAGGACCAGGCGACAAATATTTAAAAAACAGCAACAAAATAAATACATTTCTACAATGTTGAATTATCTGGAAGTTTTACTGAACATAAAATTATTTAGACAATTTACACGCAATTTACATATTTAAATTTATGTGTTTCTAATAGAAATTAGAAACACAAATTTTAATGCTGGGCATAATACAAAAATCTTGGAAATTATCGTTTGTAAACATATACATCTAAAACTCTTTTTATTTATTATGAGTTGTTAGTTATGATCCAAAACATTTCATTATTCAAAGGGTTGCGATACTGAACAATTATTGGTAGTCATTTCAACGCCAAATTCTGTAAAAAAAGTAGTTTGATGTGTGTGTTATATCTTAAAATTATTGATTTGTTTAACGTGCAATTGTACTATTTATTAAATATTATTCTGACTTTATCAGATATGAAACTTATGATCAATTTTGTTGTCAAAACTTTCATACAAGAAATGATAAAGATATATGATATAAAGTAAGATAAAGACTTTTACATATGTACTTTTTATTTTTATGGAATTCAGATATATTTTTTTTCTTTCCCACTATCTCAAAATTTTATTATATTTTCGGAATATAAAATATGAAGTAAATTATTTGTAGTGATATAATTAGTTCTATTTTCACAATATAATTGCCAATGTCAAATTGGACCTTTGTGCCTCACCCTACCCTAATTATTACATGAATAAATAACCGTTTTGAAACATGAATGAAACACATATGCTAACGCTTTTATATGAGTAGTGTATTTATCGTCAGTAATACAAAACAATGATTTATATAGAAACTCAAAAAATCCACAATTATACCTATTATTCCACGCTCTTGTAATTTTTACCACCAAAAAATTATGCTGCATCACACATCATCCTTGCATCTGTGTCGATTCTAAATCTCCTCTAAACCGAAATATCATCGTAAAATCAGTTACATCGGCCAATATATCAGCATCGTTACATCCCTTAAAAGCAAAAACAACACGGTTTTCAATTCGAATTATTTATTTAAACTAACTGCGCCTAAAGGTGTTAGACTCATATGCAAATGAGGAACTAGAATTTCTGAACGACCCCATACCTCGGTGTGTACAGGTATTGTAAAATTCTCTTCTGGTACAATACAAAAACGTGGTATATATATATATATATATATATATATATACATATATAAATTTAAGCAACCCTTTTGAAAATCGAAATTAAAAACCGTGAATGCTGCTTACCCGATATGCAGAGTAAGGGTGCTCTAAAGCGCGGATACGTGCGATCGAGATTTTTAGAGTTAGTAAGAATTTTTTAGAAAATATTGTGGTACAAAGATTAAATACTTAAATAATAAATTTAAAACATACAAAGCACACAGAAAACACACACAAAAACTGTATGTACATTGTGGCACAATATATAAATTTGATTTATTAAAAAAAATTACATAATTTTCTTACTTTTCGTTACTAATTTCACATGTTTCGAGAATTTTTTCTTAAAGATGAAAAGAAGAGTATAATTAGAATTATTTACATACGTTTATTGGATTAATTCTATTCTTTTTCCTGCGCACGACGTTACTTGTTTTCAAAAGAAATTATAGTTTTAGAATACAAAATCAATTTTGTTTATCAAATAATATTATATTTAAATATATAAATTTAATGAATTATGTTTTATAATGATACTATATAAAACTAATTGGTATTGGTATTTTGCCTTGAGGCAAGTTACATGAACTTCCCGATATGTGTAAATAATCCACTTATAATCAATAAAAAATAAATTAATTTATGAGTAATTAAAACTATTCTGAGTGGATTTATTACACATAATTGAAAACTAACGAACACGTTAACTCGGAGTATTTTCAAAAAAACTACTCATTTTCTCAAACTTTGATGAATTTTTAAAATTAAACTACTTGTCGTAAGGCCGTAATATTTCAGTAAGTTCTATAAGACCATGATATATATCGCTAAAAAAAGTTCCATAAAAATCGGCTTGAATTTTACAAGAATTACAGTTAATTACAAGAAAACGGCTCGGTAGATTTTTGCCTAAAACTAATCAATATCATTCCCAACTAATATCTTTCGAACAGTTTTTGATTTTTTAAAATCGATTGGGTAGTATGAGCTTAAATGCGGACGAACAGTTTAATATTTTTTCCAAATTACAAAGAAACCGCTGATCGTCGCACAAAACTGAGAAATGATAATCCTCATACAGATACATCAAATGGCTTCTAAATTTCTGAAATCGGTTTCGGCGTTTTTGAGAAAACGTCGATTTACAGCAAAAAATCTGTTCACATACACGCGCATATATATACTTTTCCCAAATTTGGTCTCATTCGATTCACAATGGCTTGAAAGGTCGAGAAAACATAAAATTAGCGAATCGGATTTTTTGATGAAAACATAAACTTCTCCTTCGGGAAGTTAATAAACTGTAGATTACGGTTTGGCCTTAATAAAATACAAAATAAAGTAGTAGAGAAATATTTATATTATATTGAATAATATATAAATAAGCTTTATAAATAATACGTTCGTACGATTTTTTTTTTCAAGTAAGATATACAAAATAAATATCAAGTAAATAATACAAAAAAATGTCATCGTATTCAATCATTTTAATGCTATAAATTAATAAAGAAGTACATGGTTACAACGACAATTTTATTCAAGAAGTAGTTTTTTTTTAGCTATACGTAATAAATTTCAACATTTTAAACAAATTTTTACTTCAATTAAAATAAATATTATTTTTTAATTATTTTTCATACCAAAAAGTATTAAAATAATTATATTTTCAAGGAGAGCATTAAGAAAACATCTGTCGCATACGAGATCGTATGAAACACTGCGTAAAAGACGAGCTTTCAGACGCGTGGAGACATCTAGCGGAGAGAGCTTCTGCGCGAGAGCTTTACGCAAGCTCATACATAGGCAAAGGGAAAGTATCGAATATATATAGAAACATAAGTAGAAAATATAATTTTGTATTCCTAATTTAATTGTTTTTTACTTTTTATAGATGTATTTATTTATTTGTTTATTTATTTATTTATAAGCATTCAATAATAATAAATATTATATTATAATAAATAATATTTCAGACTTGTGTCTTGCGTTGAAAAGTGTGAATCAAATGGTATGTGATCATAATTAATTTGCAATAATTAAACCTTCTGATTTTATATTAAAATTAAATAAAAATACTTGCAATATACTGTTCATGTTCAGCAAATAAGTTACCATATCAATTCATTTAGTTTGTATAGTTTTAGACACAATGCTTTGTAATATTTAATTATGACAATATTAATTATATTTATTTATAAACATAATTAATTTGTATTAATTGAACCTTCTGATTTTATATTAAAATTAAATAAAAATACTCGCGGTATACTGTTCATGTTTAGCAACTAAGTTACCATATCAGTTTATTTAGTTGATAGTTTGTATAGTTTTAGACACAATGCTTTGTAATATTTATTTTTAACAATATTATAACAATAATTTGCATTTTCTAGTAACTATATTATTTCAATGTATTGGATTTAAACGTGCCATAAGACAAATTGATGGAACTTTCCATATAAAAAATTAACATTTTTAAAACAGCTATCAAATTAATTGAAAACTTTAAGGTCATTTATTGCTTAATTTGAGAGCATCTAAAGAAGTGACAATTTTTAACTATTATAACTTAATTATTTTCTGAGAACGTTTTTTCTAAGAAAACTTACAATGAAAAGATCAAACCTATTTCACAAAAAAACTAATCATTTCTATTAACTGCCTTTTTACAAACGCTGGTTGAATTGACAAAATCAACCAAAAATTGGTTAATAACAAAAAAAACTTATTAAAGTTGGTTATAAATTTTATTCCAATGTACTTCAAATTTTTGAAAAGTTGTCAGACGGCAATTGTTGCTTTATTTATATGGACACATATTTTCTTAATTTTGTGTAAAATAATTTAATTCTGGGAAAACATATAAAATTAACAAACTTGATAAGCGATTCAAGCTAAACTAAATTATTCAAACAAAAAAAAATAATTCGGATTATTAATAGTAAAATAAAAATAGCGGATATATATTAAATTTAACACTAATATAAGATTTTAAAAAATGATTTGCGATAAAACGTGTTTCAAATAATATGAAATTTTAAAAATAATAAAAGTTTCTCATTTAAAAAAGTCACCGAAAATTAGCAAAGTCTCACAGGATGGTAAAATATTGTGATTGACCATGTAAAGAAGCTCACTGAAAATTTTTATCAGAAATATGTGGATCGCCCTAATACCAAAATCGCGGGTCTCGGCCAATTCACTAAAGGCATAGTTTGGTATAGCAGACACGCCATGCCAAACTATATCCTGATCGACCCATAGCAGCAGATGATACTTGGCTTGTCGCTAATTTTCTTTCAAAGCGAATAAATCTATTGTTTTGTTTTTCTTTTTTGTATAATTAATTATTATTATAAATATTGTTATGTGATTTTTTTGGGGGAAAAATTTTCCTTTCTTCGTTTTTTGTCACACAATTGTATAATACCTTTTATAATTGAAATACTCAATACTTATTATTGTATTGATTGAACAGATATGAGAGATGATATACCTACGGGTAGAAATCCGTACGAAGTTGGAAGTGTTATGTACACATTTATAATTATTGAAATATATGTTTTCATTATTATTTAATATTGTGATTGACTATTCATCAAATTCCAATAAAAAAGTTTTCTATTTTTGGTTTTTGTATATCCGTATCAAAAATATAGAAAATCTAATCCACTCAAAAATAAAAGTGAAGAAAAAAGAATAGAAATTGGTCGGTGAAGAAAAATCTCAAGTGGAAGTTTGCTAATGTGAATGTTCGCGTTATATTATATATCCCGCGCTCGCCTCGAGTGTGCTACCACTACTTAGGTAGTTAAGGACATTAAGTTAAATCGTTAACAGACAGTTAGTGACCTTAAATCAGTTTTATGCCCTTTAACATATTGTTTTAGAAATTGATATTTAGAAAAAATACACCTAAATATAACAAAGAAATTTGTCCAAATCGATAATACAATTTTATGCTATAATATGCACAATATTTATCGACTGTTAAATAAAAATAAAAATTAAGTCAAGATTCAATTACAATCTGTTTTTAAAATACAAAAAAAACATTTAGTAATTATGAATGGAAATATGTAATGTTATAACCAAAACAGAATTTTCCCATTGATATCCCTTAATTTTTGTGTTGAATATGAAATACCTGTGTTCTTATTTTCTACTTCTTTTTATTATTTTTCTTTAGTTTCTTAATTTTTGTTACTTATTATGTATAAGGTATACTTTATTTGATTGTTCTTTTTATCACCCAAGCCAACATTTTTGTATTATAAGACTCTATATAAGTATTGGTTGACAAAATGATAAAAATAAGAAAAACATCCATAGGGTAGAACGGCGCTTGAAGGTCCGCGGGTAAAAAGGTACACCACCGATATTTCAAAAACAAGTGAAATTAAGATTTTTTAACAACAATATTTGAAAGTAGAGGAAAAAAGAGGAAAAAACCAGCCACCACCTTCATTCTTACGTTACTTCTAACTTATTACGTTGCCATCAGGAGATAAATGGTAATATTTGAAAATTCATAACAAAAGTATTTTCTTTCGTTGTTAGTTTAGGTAAAAAGGACCAACTGAACCTGTACCCTGGTCATAGATAAATAAGTATATATGACCCTGGCAAAGGTGTAAACAATAAAAATTAGTGAATAAAAATGTAAAATAAGTAAAAAACAATTTTACAACATATAAATTAAATAAATCGTATTTCCACTCTACTGATGATTTTTTCTGACAAAATACTCTGTAGAAATCACGAAAAAATGTATGTAAATAAAAAGCAAAGTAAGGTGCACTATAAAAAACTATTTTCAAGCAATTCAATCATCAATATTTTTTACTTCTAATTTTCTTTATCTAGCAATAATTTTCTTATCTTTTCTATTTTTTCATGTGTTTTCTTCTTTCTACTATTTGCGGTACTTTGTAAGCGAAAATATATATATATATTTATATAGAAATGAATGTCGCAACCGCGTTTGTGTTTGTAATCTGGAAAATCGATTTTCTTTTCTAACGTTTGTATATACAGATGCTAAAGCGTTCGTTCTCTCTATATGTCAAATGGGTTTATGAAATACGAATTTAATATATATTCAAATGCAATCGTATCAAAAAATATATTTTACCTAGAAAATGGTAGAAAATTTGATGTAATAAAATATTGAGTATAAACATAGATGTTAGTAAATAGACCAAGTATTAATAATGCAAATAAGAATATACGTTGTATATAAAATCTTGGCATCAAGATATAAAAATTCTGAGTACTAAAATCAAGTAAAAAAAATTGATAAAATTTTGCGTATATATTTTAACCATAACTTATCATATACTAAGATAACATATTTTTAACTTGCTGAAAGAGAAGCTTATGTTTTCATAAAAAAATCCGATTCGCTAATTTTATGTTTTCTCGACGTTTCAAGCCATTCTGAATCAAATGAGACCAAATTTGAAAAAAGTACGTTAACAGATTTTTTGTTTTAATTTTCAATAACTATTTAATATTAAAAATTCACGTATTTTAGTTAACGACCTTAACACTTAATATAATTCTTTGATTTACTCATTCATTTAGTAACTTTATAATATGTTTACATCGTTGAGCAAATCGCAATATATTATATCATACATTTAGTATTTATTTAATACATAATTAATTTAATTTATTTGTTTAAAGTTATTATTTATTAAAATTTAAAAATAATATATTAGCATGTTAAAAATCATTTAATCAAATACATTACTATAAAAAAAACTATCTTTGAATCTGCTGTACTATTTGCTGATATAATGATATTAAAGTTTAAAACGTTCCGTGGTTTATATAATCATCGTCAGTGCAAATAAATATAATTATAATTATCTGATAAAAAAAATATAATTGTATAATTCGATCTGATCCAAATTTTCATTAACATGTACAATCTTATCCCGAAGATTTAAGTATTTTTTGTTCAAACACTATACAATTTGTATTATTTGTTTTTGCTTGATGATAATTAAGTCGACTAAAATTTATAATATAAATTTACAAAAAATGTGAAATCTATTTTTTAATGTACAATTTGTCTCAACTAAACTGTATCAACTTGGTTAAAAAAAAACTTGCACAAAAATTTAGCAAAATTTATATGGTCATTTTGTATATAATACAAAAATTATTTCAAGAATTTCAGTATTAAAATAAATTTAGAACATAGAATATTATATTGCATTGTATTGTAATAAAACCTTATATTGAAGCGCTAATATTATATTCGAACGATTTGAATAAAAATTTGCGCAAAGTTATTATAAGTACAATATTTTAACATCAACAAAGACCAAAATTTAATTAAGATATAATTTAGTACATTAATAAAAAGTGAACCACTGGTTTTTCCTTCCAAAATTCTATGTTATTTGTAAAATTAATTACTCAATGTCTTTCGATATAGACAGATTGTAATTTAAAAAAGAAAAAAAATTAACATAAATGAATATTATTTTAATATAGTATTTTATAATATAAAATAAAATAGGTTAAACTAAATTTATTAATTTCTGTAACAAAATTTTATCCAATACGATATTATATTAAAAACTTGATTAAGCCTAAACTTTACATTATAAAAACTATGCATACATAATTAATCAATCTACAATTAATTAATACGTTATTTGCATCTATTTTTACTCGGTTAGTAATTAAAGACCATTAATTAAACATCTGGAACTGAAATTAGCAAATTCAGCAAAAGTTGCAAATGAGAACGCGTAAGCAAAATTTATACTTCTGAAAATTATAGGTCAAGTAATTATTAATTGTTGACGAAAAAATTGAATGAAAGCTATTTGTTTTTACTATTTTAATCGATCTAGCTTGATACATTTTTTAACCGATTTTTTATTATTTTGTAATAGTAATGATAATAAATTGTAATAGACAAGGTTTTTATGAATATGTAACAAATTGAAGAAAATTTTCAAATTATTATTTAATATTTAAAAAAAAATTATATACCTACTAATGTACATTTGATAGCTGATCTTTTCTCACGTATTAGTAATAATTATAATTTTTCATAGATAATTTTTTTTTATAAATATCTAAAATGTTTGAGAATAATATTTAAATTATTATTGAATTTCTAAAAATAATTTATATACTATTTTTAAGGTAAATAACAGTTATTTTATCGAAAATGCTGCCTCGATTGAGTCGTTTTTAGCGCCTAGCGCCCTCTATCGGATAGCGGACTGTTCAAGTTTCAGAAGACTCGTGCGTTTTACTTATGAATTCTGACAATTTTCACTATTTACATCAAAAATCAATCGCAAAAAAATTATGATAAAATTTTTATGATGTTAATTTACATAAAAAATAATCGCGGTTCAAAAAATATATTATTGTTATATACTTATCTAGCAAAAATATGTACTTATCTAGCAAAGTTGAAAGTAAGATATATGTAGGTACACGTTTCTAGAATGAAAATTATATAAATATTAAAAAATATTTTGGTAATGAATTAGATTGTATAATTTGCACAAATAATTACTTATTTTATAAATTAACAAATATATAAAAACAATCTATTCTATCCTTTATGGGCCGAATTTTAGTTTAAAAAAATTATTGAAATAAAAAATCAGTAATTATATTATGATATATGCAAATAGAAATTAAATAATTATGTTAAAACAATTTTTTGTTTGTATTGACTTTTAAGTAGTAGGTTAATTGTAAAATTTTGATCATTTTGAATAATAATTATTCAGGCTTAGACCATAGTTGCAAGAACTTTGCGATCTTTTTTTTCAAGATATATAATAACAAAATTTTAGTCACTCTATACACATATCTTTTGTATTCGTGAACTTGAATTTGGACAGATGTACATATACATAATATTTTTAAAATGTCGCTTGCATTATTTGCTATCTTAATAAATTTAAATAGAAATAATTAGTAAAATTTATATTATAGATTATTTACTTGTATCACTTTTATATTATCACTATTGTTTCTAATGTGTAAATGTGTATATCACAAATAATCATTTTTAAATTGTTAATAAAAACGTCTTTAACAAAATTAATAAATTTATGAAAAAACATATATGTTTTTATAATTAAAGCAGTTAAAAAATAAATTACAAGTATTTAGTTTTCATTATATAGTTGTAATTAACACTCATTTTATTTTGGAACAAAATTGTTTATATAATAATTAAATATAAACTAACAAAGTTCAAATATACAAAAATGTTAAACTTGTTCGGCGTATGCTTATATAAGATTATTTTATATATATATATATATATATATATATATATAAATTAATTTAAGGCAAGCATAATCCTAAAATCTAACAAATTTGGTTCATTTCGACTATGTTGATTTATATTTAATTAGTATATATTCAATAGGAATTTTACATAATAAAACCGATGATTAGTAAAAAACTTTTACTGTATTTTTTAATTAAAATTTGTGTATAAAACTTATTAAAAATCCATGTTTTATAATCAAATTATTAATTTTAAATTTATGTAATAAGATAACTTTATTGCACTGTATCACATTTATTTATACTAAGTTGTTAGAAATAATCACAAAAAATAAAAAAAAATCGAGCTTCAATGAAAAAAACTATATTTGTTTTTAATAATCGCAAAGAAATTATTTCAAATGAATCGATTAACAAAAAAAATTTATGTTTGCTAAACATGTATTTCGTTGTTGCACAGTTTGTTTATTCACATTTGTTTATACTAAGTTGTTGAAAATAACTCCAAAATAAATAAATTGTAATAGGAAGCGGTTTAATAATAGAATTATTATTACATCGTTAAACATAATCACAAAGAAATAAATTAAAATAAATCAAGTTTTAGTAAAAAGTTATTGTGTTAAAAATGTTGGTCCTATGTATTCTTGTAACATCGTAGCACTATATCACATTTATTTACACTACTTTGTTAAAACTCATAACAAAAAAATAGAGTTTTAAATAAAATAGAGTTATTGAAAATTATAACAAAAAAAAAATTGAGTTTTAAATAAAATAGAGTTATTGAAAATAATAGCAAAAAATAAATTAAAATAAACTAAGTTTTGATAAAAAAATATTGTGTAAATTAAACGTTGGTAATATGTATTTTTTTAACGTTGTTGCACTGTATCACGTTTTTTTACACTATTTGTTAAAAATAATAGCAAATAAAATTAATTGGATTTTGATAAAAATATTATTACGTTAGTGATAATACCAAGATTATTTAATCTACTATCACGTAGTAAATTCCAAACATTTATTTGAAACACAATTGACTAAACATTAAAAAAATAAAAAAATAAAACCAATCCCAAACAAGTCTTATTTCTCTCAATAGTACTTTTCGAATACCTTTACCTCCTTGATAATACCAAGACAATTCATTATACTATCGAGGTATAGGTATTCAAATAAGTCCATAATGCATAATACATGTATACAAATGTGTACATACATAATAATGCAGGTGTTGCGTATACTTCAAACTATCACCCATTGCCGCCAAGGGATAAAATTCTTGTCATCCTCATCCCTCTTACCCTCATCCCCCTGCGCACATAACATTCTACCCCGGTTTCCCCTACTCCGCGCATCTTCGGCTCGCGGCGTCTGTTGCAATATCGAAATGATCGCTCTATGATTTTCTCTTTTCTTTCTACAACTACAACCCCTTCCAAAAATTAATAGAAAAGTTGAATATAGATGAGAATTAGACTTAGAAATTGGTATATGGATGGTATATTTTTTATGGATGGTATTGGCATTTTGTAGAATTTGATGTCGATGGTATTTTTTTTTTGTATTATGTGGAATAAACAACTAACGCCCATTTTAATAAATATTAATAATTAATTAATTTAGACACATATATTTATGCACTGTAGTCGCAATAATCTGACAAGAAAAGTTCAACAGACGAAACTTATAAAACAGTTCTGATTGATCTTGAATTATTGAAAAAAAAAAAACTGGCAAAAGCCTCACATAACATTGAAATTATTGATTGGGACTTGTTATGGATAAATATTTACTTAATACGGAAATATATATTTATAACATATTAAAATATGTGAATAGAATTAGGTTCGTTTGCTCTTCCATAAAAGGATCAAAATTTGTGTAAGTGTATTCATTTAGTAGTACGATAAAATATTTTTTTATATAATAGATTTCTATATATAATATATTTCTATATACTCTATATAAAATATAAGTTTTCTTGTTCATATGTTAACGAATAATAATAATTTACTGATATGCATACACCGACTTATTACTTTTTTCATAATAATTATCAATAAACTTGAATAACCATAGTTGGTATGAAATATTTGAACAATATTTAAGTTTATGTAAGATTTTCTCATATCAGCCTATACATGATTTATTTTTATTATTGCATTATTTTTTTGTTATAGAGAATCTTCACAAATATAAATAATTAGTTATAGAGAATCTTAGAAGGGAAAGGGAAAGGGTACTTGTATTGAATTTTTCGTAAATATAACGTTTTTGCAAAAAAAAATAAAAATCAATGTGAGATTGTTCTGTTCGTTAGTACAATAAATATATTGTGAAAAAAATCAATTGAAACTTAACCTTAGTCATTTGTTAATGCATGTTTTCCTTATTTAGCTTGTTTGTTCAGTATTATAACAATTAAATACAACCTTTCAAAATTAGAATAACCAAAATCGTTAGAATTTTTTTTGTATATGCTTACATCGTCGAATATGATTTACATAAAAAAATTAATTTACAAAATTGGCACTTGACTTAGATATTCTAATTGTAAGTACTACCATAAATTTTCTGATGTTCCTTACTGAAATAGACACAGATATTTAAAAAAAAAAAGTTTATATTAAATTGTTTATAAGAGATATGCTTTATTTGCATTTTGCATTTTTAATTATTGGTTGTTGATAATTAAATGCGAAAATAAAATTAATACCAAGAATAAGTTCTCGACAGACACGTAACTTGAGAATTAACGATATATGATCAAGAAGACGACATCAGTAAAAAGAGTACATCACTATGTTTGGTGTTAATTAATGCTAAAAGTTATTATTATTCCATTTCAAATAAAAAAATTAATATATATATATATATATATATATATATATATATATCAATTCAATTAAAAACAAAGTGGCCGATAAGTTTTTTATATTTAGTACTACTTCCTTAGAGTATAATCTAAATTGTTAATTTTATGGGGCAAAAAGTGCAAAAAATGGTAAATCAGTTTTTGAGATAACAAAGCGTTCGCTTTGAATGATTCAAAAACCATTTTATTTGTATTGACGAAATAAAAAACTGATAAATTTTTTGTTCTAATTTAAAGATAACAATACATCTTATAAAGCAATCAAAATAATGTATACTTAAAATTTATTTTGAAGATCTCGTAAACTAAACAAAAGTGTTCGTATCCAAAAAAACTAACAACAAAATTAAAACTTTTGTTAAGGATTTTCAAACATTGCCGTTTATCTCATAATAACAAAGTCCTAATATTCAAGGTGGTGGCTGGTTATACATACTTTGCCTTCTACTTTCAAATATTGTTGTTCAAAAAATCATAACTATACTGGTTTTTATGATATCGGTGGTGAACCCTTCACCCGAAGATTTTTAAACCCCCCTATATCTTCGTAATATAAATGAAATATTCTACTTTGTTCAGAATAGTCTAAGATGTTTTCTAATACTATAATAATAGAAACGATGTGGCGGAATTAGCTCATGTACAGCGTTTCCGATTCACACGCCAGAGGTTAGAAGTTCGAATCTCCGGCATAATATAGAAATACTATTAAAAATAGTTTGAAATAAATAATAAACAAAAGGATGTACTGATGTACATATAATATTAGAAAATGTTCAGCCACACAGCATTATTGCTTAGAAACAAAATTCAAAAAACTCGAAATACAAAAAAAATTAATTTTTTTCAAAAACATCAATTTCTTCAAAATAAATCACAATACTGAAAAATCTAATTTTTTCTCAACAAATTTTAAAGTTTTTTTAAAACTGTTAATTTTCGGTAAGGAAAGCACGATGCCACATAATACTAGTTCAAAATTTCAGTATCCAAATTTAAATAATCCCACGAACTTTATTAAGTGTAGTAAAAAAATTAAACTTTTTCAAAAAAAGTCATTTTTTCAAAATAAATCACAATTCTGAGAAATCTGATTTTTTCTGACCAAATGTTAATTTTCGGTAAAAAAAGCACGATGCCACTCAATACTAGTTCAAAATTTCAATATCCAAATATAAATAATCCCACGAACTTTATTGAGTGTGGTAAAAAAATTAAACTATTTCAAAAAGTCTGAAAAATCTAATTTGTTCTCAACAAATTTTAAAGTTTTTTTGAAAATGTTAATTTTCGGTATAGAAAGCACGATGCCACGCTCTACTAGTTCAAAATTTCAATATCCAAATATAAATAATCGCACGGACTTTATTGAGTGTGGTAAAAAAATTAAACTTTTTCAAAAAAGTCAATTTTTTCCAGAAAAAATCACAATTCTGAAAAATCGAATTTTTTCTCAACAAATTTTAAATTTTTTTTGAAAATGTTAATTTTTGGTAAAGAAAGCACGATGCCACGCAAGATTAGTTCAAAATTTCAAAATCCAAATATAAATAATCGCACGGACTTTATTGAGTGTGGTAAAAAAATTAAACTTTTTCAAAAAAGTCAATTTTTTCCAAAAAAAATCACAATTTTGAAAAATCTATTTTTTTCTCAACAAATTTTAAAGTTTTTTGAAAATGTTAATTTTCGGTAAAGAAAGCACGATGCCACGCTCTACTAGTTCAAAATTTCAATATCCAAGTATAAATAATCGCACGGACTTTATTGAGTGTGGTAAAAAAAATTAAATTTTTTCAAAAAAGTCTTTTTTTTTAAATAAATCACAATTCTGAAAAATATATTTTTTTTTCTGACCAAATGTTAATTATCGGTAAGAAAAGCACGATGCCACGCAATATTAGTTCAAAATTTCAATATCCAAATATAAACAATCCCACGAACATTATTGAGTGCTGTGCTATATCGAGTCAAGTCAAAGTCAAAAACATATATATTTAAATAAATGTAAGTATATAAATGCATTTTATAACATGGGTTTTTTACCCGTAGGTATTGTATCCTTCATTGGATTTGATTTTTCAAACAATAATTAATTCAGAATATATAAATAAATTCATATTTGTGTGACAAAAAAGAGGAAATTGTGGTATATCGTTCGATTCGACAGGCCTTTAATAAAAAGTGTCTCTATATGGTCGAAATCGCGTACTGGCGTACCTTCCTGCCCACCTATCGGCCGATGAACACAAGTACAACAACGCCGATACCGAACCTCGCGAAGAAGACGCGAAAGAGAGAACTCATCGCGTCGCGTCGCGTCGCATACAGCGCGCTTTTTTATTCCTAGTAGCAGTCCGCCGTTCTCTGTCCGCCGATACGATCCGAAGCCTGAAGTCGCGCATGTTTTTCAGCTTTTGTGCCATCGAACCGCGATTGGCTAACAGTTCGGGGCGGGGCGTTTAGAATCTCTTCTACTCTCGGGCTCAAGCTAAAGATTCGCGTCTCTGTCTAGCGAGACGAACGCCGCTGGGTACCCCCCTGACACTGCGCCGCTTCGGGTCTACGCCGGAGTGGCTGAAACAGCAAGCGCGCTCGCTAGGAGCTTCGTCAGTGTCGATTCGAACTTGGAACGGTACGGTCGCTTTTGCACCAGCGACTTACGTACGCGCGTGTAATAGACATATATGAACTAACTTAAAATAAATATTATTTAATAATAATCAAAAATTTATTTAGTGACTTTTATTAATTTTTCTTAAAATAAGTGACTTTAACCAAATTTAGTGACTTGTCCAAATTTTAAGTGACTAAAATTATTGGACTAGTGTATCAATTACCCCCCTGTGATTTTCCAAAATTGTGCATTTTCCGTGTAAGTGGCTTTTCGCGCCCGTATTAATGCAAGTGTTGTATTACAAGTTTCAAGACAGACGGGATTATTAATAAGAATGCAATTATGCCATGTGTATATATGAGCTTTTCTTGAAAGGATCCCACGTTGGCATTTGACTCCTGATAAAGGACTTTGCTGATTCGTCGTGCAAAAACTGATAAGATAACATGCTCAACCATTATGAAAATAGTTCGGATATTATAGTGAATTGAAGATTTTTTTAAGACTTGTTTATGAACTGTTTTGTGCACAGTGTTCAAGTGTAAAAGTATGATTAAATTTGTTTGTTGATTCACCGAGACAAATTCTTAGTGTGATCATGAAACGAAAAGTATTTTACACCCTTACCTGCTAGCCTTCAATTGTGACGCATGACTGCTAAAAATCCAACTATAGCTGGCCCGATTGGCGGCGGCATAAAAACCTCAACAACCCCAAATTGTACCCCCCAAATCACGGTCCGAGGTGATCTGATTCTTAGCAGCAACAATAACGCTCAACTCCTTGAGTCGAATATTTCGAAAAGTGGTGAAGAATTAAGACTTATGCAGCCAACAGTGGCGGGATTGCTGCCGGCGCAGGCAAGCAACGATTTTGCGCATCATCTAATGCAGAATAATCATTTGACTCATAATATTAATAATAATAATAACAACAATTCGACTTTGGGAGCGAACACGAGCCAATTGGCAGGTGTCGGCATGGAGGCGATGCAATCGATGGATTGGCTTTTCAAAAAGGAGAGGATTTATCTCTTGGCGCAGTTTTGGCAACAGGTAGGATCTACTTCGAATTATATAGGGGAAGTGCGAAAAATTTGCGAAACTAAATCCATCTCGATATTGTTCCAATAAAAAGTGAAAAATCATACAAAATCCAATCTAACTACACAATTTTATCTATCATAAAAAAATATTACATTTCATATTTATTCTATGACAACCCAAAAAACAAATTTACGAAAAGTATTCCCTGTTACAGTTACAGTTACAAAAAATAAGTGTCTTTAAAATAAAATTTGTCCATCAAATTTCTCTGTTCTAGTGCATGATTCTATGTATCTAAAATAATAAGTGTCAATTTACTAAGCAAAGCTGTTGTGTAGCATATATACAAAAACTTGGTGTGCTAACGACGCTTTTCTTGTCCTCAAATTTTTCTTCATAATTTTCGAAAAAAAAAATTTTTCATAAAAATATAATTTTAACGTGTATAAGTGTTTTTTGTATGTGTTATGTGTTTCTTATAATTGGCCGAATAGCTTAGGAAAATTCAATAATTTTAATTTTTTTAAAACACTAGTGAAAAACCCGATAGGAAAAAATAATTTTGAATTATTTTTATTATTGATAATTTTTAAAACATTTTAGGACAATTTAGGAATTTAAAATTTTTATGCCAAAATTTTTAGGAAAGTGCTTTTTACTGTTCGTTATTAAAATCGTGTCATAGAAATTATTCACGACATATGTGACGAATATTAGGTCATCATAAAAACATCGAATAAGCGAAACAAAACTGCATGTTTAGCAAAAAATAAATTTTGTGTATTTGTTTTGAATGGTTGAATTGGTCGAAATATTTGCTTACTATTTAGTAATTCCAAAATTAAAATATCAAAAAAAAAAAAAAAATTGAAAATCTGGTGCGGCTCAAAATGATCAGTGTATGTA
>NW_020538040.1:15888190-15916495 GCF_003426905.1 Ctenocephalides felis | reverse complement strand
TGAATCAAATGGTATGTGATCATAATTTGCAATAATTAAACCTTCTGATTTTATATTAAAATTAAATAAAAATACTTGCAATATACTGTTCATGTTCAGCAAATAAGTTACCATATCAATTCATTTAGTTTGTATAGTTTTAGACACAATGCTTTGTAATATTTAATTATGACAATATTAATTATATTTATTTATAAACATAATTAATTTGTATTAATTAAACCTTCTCTGATTTTATATTAGAATTAAATAAAATAATCGCGGTGAATTGATGTTTAGCAAATAAGTTACCATATCAGTTGTGTATACAAATGTATTTAGTTGATAGTTTGTATAGTTTTAGACACAATGCTTTGTAATATTTATTTTTAACAATATTATAACAATAATTTGCATTTTCTAGTAACTATATTATTTCAATGTATTGGATTTAAACGTGCCATAAGACAAATTGATGGAACTTTCCATATAAAAAATTAACATTTTTAAAACAGCTATCAAATTAATTGAAAACTTTAAGGTCATTTATTGCTTAATTTGAGAGCATCTAAAGAAGTGACAATTTTTAACTATTATAACTTAATTATTTTCTGAGAACGTTTTTCTAAGAAAAACTTACAATGAAAAGATCAAACCTATTTCACAAAAAAAACTAATCATTTCTATTAACTGCCTTTTTACAAACGCTGGTTGAATTGACAAAATCAACCAAAAATTGGTTAATAACAAAAAAAACTTATTAAAGTTGGTTATAAATTTTATTCCAATGTACTTCAAATTTTTGAAAGTTGTCAGACGGCAATTGTTGCTTTATTTATATGGACACATATTTTCTTAATTTTGTGTAAAATAATTTAATTCTGGGAAAACATATAAAATTAACAAACTTGATAAGCGATTCAAGCTAAACTAAATTATTCAAACAAAAAAAAATAATTCGGATTATTAATAGTAAAATAAAAATAGCGGATATATATTAAATTTAACACTAATATAAGATTTTAAAAAATGATTTGCGATAAAACGTGTTTCAAATAATATGAAATTTTAAAAATAATAAAAGTTTCTCATTTAAAAAAGTCACCGAAAATTAGCAAAGTCTCACAGGATGGTAAAATATTGTGATTGACCATGTAAAGAAGCTCACTGAAAATTTTTATCAGAAATATGTGGATCGCCCTAATACCAAAATCGCGGGTCTCGGCCAATTCACTAAAGGCATAGTTTGGTATAGCAGACACGCCATGCCAAACTATATCCTGATCGACCCATAGCAGCAGATGATACTTGGCTTGTCGCTAATTTTCTTTCAAAGCGAATAAATCTATTGTTTTGTTTTTCTTTTTTGTATAATTAATTATTATTATAAATATTGTTATGTGATTTTTTTGGGGGAAAAATTTTCCTTTCTTCGTTTTTTGTCACACAATTGTATAATACCTTTTATAATTGAAATACTCAATACTTATTATTGTATTGATTGAACAGATATGAGAGATGATATACCTACGGGTAGAAATCCGTACGAAGTTGGAAGTGTTATGTACACATTTATAATTATTGAAATATATGTTTTCATTATTATTTAATATTGTGATTGACTATTCATCAAATTCCAATAAAAAAGTTTTCTATTTTTGGTTTTTGTATATCCGTATCAAAAATATAGAAAATCTAATCCACTCAAAAATAAAAGTGAAGAAAAAAGAATAGAAATTGGTCGGTGAAGAAAAATCTCAAGTGGAAGTTTGCTAATGTGAATGTTCGCGTTATATTATATATCCCGCGCTCGCCTCGAGTGTGCTACCACTACTTAGGTAGTTAAGGACATTAAGTTAAATCGTTAACAGACAGTTAGTGACCTTAAATCAGTTTTATGCCCTTTAACATATTGTTTTAGAAATTGATATTTAGAAAAAATACACCTAAATATAACAAAGAAATTTGTCCAAATCGATAATACAATTTTATGCTATAATATGCACAATATTTATCGACTGTTAAATAAAAATAAAAATTAAGTCAAGATTCAATTACAATCTGTTTTTAAAATACAAAAAAAACATTTAGTAATTATGAATGGAAATATGTAATGTTATAACCAAAACAGAATTTTCCCATTGATATCCCTTAATTTTTGTGTTGAATATGAAATACCTGTGTTCTTATTTTCTACTTCTTTTTATTATTTTTCTTTAGTTTCTTAATTTTTGTTACTTATTATGTATAAGGTATACTTTATTTGATTGTTCTTTTTATCACCCAAGCCAACATTTTTGTATTATAAGACTCTATATAAGTATTGGTTGACAAAATGATAAAAATAAGAAAAACATCCATAGGGTAGAACGGCGCTTGAAGGTCCGCGGGTAAAAAGGTACACCACCGATATTTCAAAAACAAGTGAAATTAAGATTTTTTAACAACAATATTTGAAAGTAGAGGAAAAAAGAGGAAAAAACCAGCCACCACCTTCATTCTTACGTTACTTCTAACTTATTACGTTGCCATCAGGAGATAAATGGTAATATTTGAAAATTCATAACAAAAGTATTTTCTTTCGTTGTTAGTTTAGGTAAAAAGGACCAACTGAACCTGTACCCTGGTCATAGATAAATAAGTATATATGACCCTGGCAAAGGTGTAAACAATAAAAATTAGTGAATAAAAATGTAAAATAAGTAAAAAACAATTTTACAACATATAAATTAAATAAATCGTATTTCCACTCTACTGATGATTTTTTCTGACAAAATACTCTGTAGAAATCACGAAAAAATGTATGTAAATAAAAAGCAAAGTAAGGTGCACTATAAAAAACTATTTTCAAGCAATTCAATCATCAATATTTTTTACTTCTAATTTTCTTTATCTAGCAATAATTTTCTTATCTTTTCTATTTTTTCATGTGTTTTCTTCTTTCTACTATTTGCGGTACTTTGTAAGCGAAAATATATATATATATTTATATAGAAATGAATGTCGCAACCGCGTTTGTGTTTGTAATCTGGAAAATCGATTTTCTTTTCTAACGTTTGTATATACAGATGCTAAAGCGTTCGTTCTCTCTATATGTCAAATGGGTTTATGAAATACGAATTTAATATATATTCAAATGCAATCGTATCAAAAAATATATTTTACCTAGAAAATGGTAGAAAATTTGATGTAATAAAATATTGAGTATAAACATAGATGTTAGTAAATAGACCAAGTATTAATAATGCAAATAAGAATATACGTTGTATATAAAATCTTGGCATCAAGATATAAAAATTCTGAGTACTAAAATCAAGTAAAAAAAATTGATAAAATTTTGCGTATATATTTTAACCATAACTTATCATATACTAAGATAACATATTTTTAACTTGCTGAAAGAGAAGCTTATGTTTTCATAAAAAAATCCGATTCGCTAATTTTATGTTTTCTCGACGTTTCAAGCCATTCTGAATCAAATGAGACCAAATTTGAAAAAAGTACGTTAACAGATTTTTTGTTTTAATTTTCAATAACTATTTAATATTAAAAATTCACGTATTTTAGTTAACGACCTTAACACTTAATATAATTCTTTGATTTACTCATTCATTTAGTAACTTTATAATATGTTTACATCGTTGAGCAAATCGCAATATATTATATCATACATTTAGTATTTATTTAATACATAATTAATTTAATTTATTTGTTTAAAGTTATTATTTATTAAAATTTAAAAATAATATATTAGCATGTTAAAAATCATTTAATCAAATACATTACTATAAAAAAAACTATCTTTGAATCTGCTGTACTATTTGCTGATATAATGATATTAAAGTTTAAAACGTTCCGTGGTTTATATAATCATCGTCAGTGCAAATAAATATAATTATAATTATCTGATAAAAAAAATATAATTGTATAATTCGATCTGATCCAAATTTTCATTAACATGTACAATCTTATCCCGAAGATTTAAGTATTTTTTGTTCAAACACTATACAATTTGTATTATTTGTTTTTGCTTGATGATAATTAAGTCGACTAAAATTTATAATATAAATTTACAAAAAATGTGAAATCTATTTTTTAATGTACAATTTGTCTCAACTAAACTGTATCAACTTGGTTAAAAAAAAACTTGCACAAAAATTTAGCAAAATTTATATGGTCATTTTGTATATAATACAAAAATTATTTCAAGAATTTCAGTATTAAAATAAATTTAGAACATAGAATATTATATTGCATTGTATTGTAATAAAACCTTATATTGAAGCGCTAATATTATATTCGAACGATTTGAATAAAAATTTGCGCAAAGTTATTATAAGTACAATATTTTAACATCAACAAAGACCAAAATTTAATTAAGATATAATTTAGTACATTAATAAAAAGTGAACCACTGGTTTTTCCTTCCAAAATTCTATGTTATTTGTAAAATTAATTACTCAATGTCTTTCGATATAGACAGATTGTAATTTAAAAAAGAAAAAAAATTAACATAAATGAATATTATTTTAATATAGTATTTTATAATATAAAATAAAATAGGTTAAACTAAATTTATTAATTTCTGTAACAAAATTTTATCCAATACGATATTATATTAAAAACTTGATTAAGCCTAAACTTTACATTATAAAAACTATGCATACATAATTAATCAATCTACAATTAATTAATACGTTATTTGCATCTATTTTTACTCGGTTAGTAATTAAAGACCATTAATTAAACATCTGGAACTGAAATTAGCAAATTCAGCAAAAGTTGCAAATGAGAACGCGTAAGCAAAATTTATACTTCTGAAAATTATAGGTCAAGTAATTATTAATTGTTGACGAAAAAATTGAATGAAAGCTATTTGTTTTTACTATTTTAATCGATCTAGCTTGATACATTTTTTAACCGATTTTTTATTATTTTGTAATAGTAATGATAATAAATTGTAATAGACAAGGTTTTTATGAATATGTAACAAATTGAAGAAAATTTTCAAATTATTATTTAATATTTAAAAAAAAATTATATACCTACTAATGTACATTTGATAGCTGATCTTTTCTCACGTATTAGTAATAATTATAATTTTTCATAGATAATTTTTTTTTATAAATATCTAAAATGTTTGAGAATAATATTTAAATTATTATTGAATTTCTAAAAATAATTTATATACTATTTTTAAGGTAAATAACAGTTATTTTATCGAAAATGCTGCCTCGATTGAGTCGTTTTTAGCGCCTAGCGCCCTCTATCGGATAGCGGACTGTTCAAGTTTCAGAAGACTCGTGCGTTTTACTTATGAATTCTGACAATTTTCACTATTTACATCAAAAATCAATCGCAAAAAAATTATGATAAAATTTTTATGATGTTAATTTACATAAAAAATAATCGCGGTTCAAAAAATATATTATTGTTATATACTTATCTAGCAAAAATATGTACTTATCTAGCAAAGTTGAAAGTAAGATATATGTAGGTACACGTTTCTAGAATGAAAATTATATAAATATTAAAAAATATTTTGGTAATGAATTAGATTGTATAATTTGCACAAATAATTACTTATTTTATAAATTAACAAATATATAAAAAAATCTATTCTATCCTTTATGGGCCGAATTTTAGTTTAAAAAAATTATTGAAATAAAAAATCAGTAATTATATTATGATATATGCAAATAGAAATTAAATAATTATGTTAAAACAATTTTTTGTTTGTATTGACTTTTAAGTAGTAGGTTAATTGTAAAATTTTGATCATTTTGAATAATAATTATTCAGGCTTAGACCATAGTTGCAAGAACTTTGCGATCTTTTTTTTCAAGATATATAATAACAAAATTTTAGTCACTCTATACACATATCTTTTGTATTCGTGAACTTGAATTTGGACAGATGTACATATACATAATATTTTTAAAATGTCGCTTGCATTATTTGCTATCTTAATAAATTTAAATAGAAATAATTAGTAAAATTTATATTATAGATTATTTACTTGTATCACTTTTATATTATCACTATTGTTTCTAATGTGTAAATGTGTATATCACAAATAATCATTTTTAAATTGTTAATAAAAACGTCTTTAACAAAATTAATAAATTTATGAAAAAACATATATGTTTTTATAATTAAAGCAGTTAAAAAATAAATTACAAGTATTTAGTTTTCATTATATAGTTGTAATTAACACTCATTTTATTTTGGAACAAAATTGTTTATATAATAATTAAATATAAACTAACAAAGTTCAAATATACAAAAATGTTAAACTTGTTCGGCGTATGCTTATATAAGATTATTTTAATATAATATATATATATATATATATATATATAAATTAATTTAAGGCAAGCATAATCCTAAAATCTAACAAATTTGGTTCATTTCGACTATGTTGATTTATATTTAATTAGTATATATTCAATAGGAATTTTACATAATAAAACCGATGATTAGTAAAAAACTTTTACTGTATTTTTTAATTAAAATTTGTGTATAAAACTTATTAAAAATCCATGTTTTATAATCAAATTATTAATTTTAAATTTATGTAATAAGATAACTTTATTGCACTGTATCACATTTATTTATACTAAGTTGTTAGAAATAATCACAAAAAATAAAAAAAAATCGAGCTTCAATGAAAAAAACTATATTTGTTTTTAATAATCGCAAAGAAATTATTTCAAATGAATCGATTAACAAAAAAAATTTATGTTTGCTAAACATGTATTTCGTTGTTGCACAGTTTGTTTATTCACATTTGTTTATACTAAGTTGTTGAAAATAACTCCAAAATAAATAAATTGTAATAGGAAGCGGTTTAATAATAGAATTATTATTACATCGTTAAACATAATCACAAAGAAATAAATTAAAATAAATCAAGTTTTAGTAAAAAGTTATTGTGTTAAAAATGTTGGTCCTATGTATTCTTGTAACATCGTAGCACTATATCACATTTATTTACACTACTTTGTTAAAACTCATAACAAAAAAATAGAGTTTTAAATAAAATAGAGTTATTGAAAATTATAACAAAAAAAAAATTGAGTTTTAAATAAAATAGAGTTATTGAAAATAATAGCAAAAAATAAATTAAAATAAACTAAGTTTTGATAAAAAAATATTGTGTAAATTAAACGTTGGTAATATGTATTTTTTTAACGTTGTTGCACTGTATCACGTTTTTTTACACTATTTGTTAAAAATAATAGCAAATAAAATTAATTGGATTTTGATAAAAATATTATTACGTTAGTGATAATACCAAGATTATTTAATCTACTATCACGTAGTAAATTCCAAACATTTATTTGAAACACAATTGACTAAACATTAAAAAAATAAAAAAATAAAACCAATCCCAAACAAGTCTTATTTCTCTCAATAGTACTTTTCGAATACCTTTACCTCCTTGATAATACCAAGACAATTCATTATACTATCGAGGTATAGGTATTCAAATAAGTCCATAATGCATAATACATGTATACAAATGTGTACATACATAATAATGCAGGTGTTGCGTATACTTCAAACTATCACCCATTGCCGCCAAGGGATAAAATTCTTGTCATCCTCATCCCTCTTACCCTCATCCCCCTGCGCACATAACATTCTACCCCGGTTTCCCCTACTCCGCGCATCTTCGGCTCGCGGCGTCTGTTGCAATATCGAAATGATCGCTCTATGATTTTCTCTTTTCTTTCTACAACTACAACCCCTTCCAAAAATTAATAGAAAAGTTGAATATAGATGAGAATTAGACTTAGAAATTGGTATATGGATGGTATATTTTTTATGGATGGTATTGGCATTTTGTAGAATTTGATGTCGATGGTATTTTTTTTTGTATTATGTGGAATAAACAACTAACGCCCATTTTAATAAATATTAATAATTAATTAATTTAGACACATATATTTATGCACTGTAGTCGCAATAATCTGACAAGAAAAGTTCAACAGACGAAACTTATAAAACAGTTCTGATTGATCTTGAATTATTGAAAAAAAAAAAACTGGCAAAAGCCTCACATAACATTGAAATTATTGATTGGGACTTGTTATGGATAAATATTTACTTAATACGGAAATATATATTTATAACATATTAAAATATGTGAATAGAATTAGGTTCGTTTGCTCTTCCATAAAAGGATCAAAATTTGTGTAAGTGTATTCATTTAGTAGTACGATAAAATATTTTTTTATATAATAGATTTCTATATATAATATATTTCTATATACTCTATATAAAATATAAGTTTTCTTGTTCATATGTTAACGAATAATAATAATTTACTGATATGCATACACCGACTTATTACTTTTTTCATAATAATTATCAATAAACTTGAATAACCATAGTTGGTATGAAATATTTGAACAATATTTAAGTTTATGTAAGATTTTCTCATATCAGCCTATACATGATTTATTTTTATTATTGCATTATTTTTTTGTTATAGAGAATCTTCACAAATATAAATAATTAGTTATAGAGAATCTTAGAAGGGAAAGGGAAAGGGTACTTGTATTGAATTTTTCGTAAATATAACGTTTTTGCAAAAAAAAATAAAAATCAATGTGAGATTGTTCTGTTCGTTAGTACAATAAATATATTGTGAAAAAAATCAATTGAAACTTAACCTTAGTCATTTGTTAATGCATGTTTTCCTTATTTAGCTTGTTTGTTCAGTATTATAACAATTAAATACAACCTTTCAAAATTAGAATAACCAAAATCGTTAGAATTTTTTTTGTATATGCTTACATCGTCGAATATGATTTACATAAAAAAATTAATTTACAAAATTGGCACTTGACTTAGATATTCTAATTGTAAGTACTACCATAAATTTTCTGATGTTCCTTACTGAAATAGACACAGATATTTAAAAAAAAAAAGTTTATATTAAATTGTTTATAAGAGATATGCTTTATTTGCATTTTGCATTTTTAATTATTGGTTGTTGATAATTAAATGCGAAAATAAAATTAATACCAAGAATAAGTTCTCGACAGACACGTAACTTGAGAATTAACGATATATGATCAAGAAGACGACATCAGTAAAAAGAGTACATCACTATGTTTGGTGTTAATTAATGCTAAAAGTTATTATTATTCCATTTCAAATAAAAAAATTAATATATATATATATATATATATATATATATATATCAATTCAATTAAAAACAAAGTGGCCGATAAGTTTTTTATATTTAGTACTACTTCCTTAGAGTATAATCTAAATTGTTAATTTTATGGGGCAAAAAGTGCAAAAAATGGTAAATCAGTTTTTGAGATAACAAAGCGTTCGCTTTGAATGATTCAAAAACCATTTTATTTGTATTGACGAAATAAAAAACTGATAAATTTTTTGTTCTAATTTAAAGATAACAATACATCTTATAAAGCAATCAAAATAATGTATACTTAAAATTTATTTTGAAGATCTCGTAAACTAAACAAAAGTGTTCGTATCCAAAAAAACTAACAACAAAATTAAAACTTTTGTTAAGGATTTTCAAACATTGCCGTTTATCTCATAATAACAAAGTCCTAATATTCAAGGTGGTGGCTGGTTATACATACTTTGCCTTCTACTTTCAAATATTGTTGTTCAAAAAATCATAACTATACTGGTTTTTATGATATCGGTGGTGAACCCTTCACCCGAAGATTTTTAAACCCCCCTATATCTTCGTAATATAAATGAAATATTCTACTTTGTTCAGAATAGTCTAAGATGTTTTCTAATACTATAATAATAGAAACGATGTGGCGGAATTAGCTCATGTACAGCGTTTCCGATTCACACGCCAGAGGTTAGAAGTTCGAATCTCCGGCATAATATAGAAATACTATTAAAAATAGTTTGAAATAAATAATAAACAAAAGGATGTACTGATGTACATATAATATTAGAAAATGTTCAGCCACACAGCATTATTGCTTAGAAACAAAATTCAAAAAACTCGAAATACAAAAAAAATTAATTTTTTTCAAAAACATCAATTTCTTCAAAATAAATCACAATACTGAAAAATCTAATTTTTTCTCAACAAATTTTAAAGTTTTTTTAAAACTGTTAATTTTCGGTAAGGAAAGCACGATGCCACATAATACTAGTTCAAAATTTCAGTATCCAAATTTAAATAATCCCACGAACTTTATTAAGTGTAGTAAAAAAAATTAAACTTTTTCAAAAAAAGTCATTTTTTCAAAATAAATCACAATTCTGAGAAATCTGATTTTTTCTGACCAAATGTTAATTTTCGGTAAAAAAAGCACGATGCCACTCAATACTAGTTCAAAATTTCAATATCCAAATATAAATAATCCCACGAACTTTATTGAGTGTGGTAAAAAAATTAAACTATTTCAAAAAAGTCTGAAAAATCTAATTTGTTCTCAACAAATTTTAAAGTTTTTTTGAAAATGTTAATTTTCGGTATAGAAAGCACGATGCCACGCTCTACTAGTTCAAAATTTCAATATCCAAATATAAATAATCGCACGGACTTTATTGAGTGTGGTAAAAAAATTAAACTTTTTCAAAAAAGTCAATTTTTTCCAGAAAAAATCACAATTCTGAAAAATCGAATTTTTTCTCAACAAATTTTAAATTTTTTTTGAAAATGTTAATTTTTGGTAAAGAAAGCACGATGCCACGCAAGATTAGTTCAAAATTTCAAAATCCAAATATAAATAATCGCACGGACTTTATTGAGTGTGGTAAAAAAATTAAACTTTTTCAAAAAAGTCAATTTTTTCCAAAAAAAATCACAATTTTGAAAAATCTATTTTTTTCTCAACAAATTTTAAAGTTTTTTGAAAATGTTAATTTTCGGTAAAGAAAGCACGATGCCACGCTCTACTAGTTCAAAATTTCAATATCCAAGTATAAATAATCGCACGGACTTTATTGAGTGTGGTAAAAAAAATTAAATTTTTTCAAAAAAGTCTTTTTTTTTAAATAAATCACAATTCTGAAAAATATATTTTTTTTCTGACCAAATGTTAATTATCGGTAAGAAAAGCACGATGCCACGCAATATTAGTTCAAAATTTCAATATCCAAATATAAACAATCCCACGAACATTATTGAGTGCTGTGCTATATCGAGTCAAGTCAAAGTCAAAAACATATATATTTCAATAAATGTAAGTATATAAATTGCATTTTATAACATGGGTTTTTTACCCGTAGGTATTGTATCCTTCATTGGATTTGATTTTTCAAACAATAATTAATTCAGAATATATAAATAAATTCATATTTGTGTGACAAAAAAGAGGAAATTGTGGTATATCGTTCGATTCGACAGGCCTTTAATAAAAAGTGTCTCTATATCTGGTCGAAATCGCGTACTGGCGTACCTTCCTGCCCACCTATCGGCCGATGAACACAAGTACAACGCCGATACCGAACCTCGCGAAGAAGACGCGAAAGAGAGAACTCATCGCGTCGCGTCGCGTCGCATACAGCGCGCTTTTTTATTCCTAGTAGCAGTCCGCCGTTCTCTGTCCGCCGATACGATCCGAAGCCTGAAGTCGCGCATGTTTTTCAGCTTTTGTGCCATCGAACCGCGATTGGCTAACAGTTCGGGGCGGGGCGTTTAGAATCTCTTCTACTCTCGGGCTCAAGCTAAAGATTCGCGTCTCTGTCTAGCGAGACGAACGCCGCTGGGTACCCCCCTGACACTGCGCCGCTTCGGGTCTACGCCGGAGTGGCTGAAACAGCAAGCGCGCTCGCTAGGAGCTTCGTCAGTGTCGATTCGAACTTGGAACGGTACGGTCGCTTTTGCACCAGCGACTTACGTACGCGCGTGTAATAGACATATATGACTAACTTAAAATAAATATTAATTTAATAATAATCAAAAATTTATTTAGTGACTTTTATTAATTTTTCTTAAAATAAGTGACTTTAACCAAATTTAGTGACTTGTCCAAATTTTAAGTGACTAAAATTATTGGACTAGTGTATCAATTACCCCCCTGTGATTTTCCAAAATTGTGCATTTTCCGTGTAAGTGGCTTTTCGCGCCCGTATTAATGCAAGTGTTGTATTACAAGTTTCAAGACAGACGGGATTATTAATAAGAATGCAATTATGCCATGTGTATATATGAGCTTTTCTTGAAAGGATCCCACGTTGGCATTTGACTCCTGATAAAGGACTTTGCTGATTCGTCATGCAAAAACTGATAAGATAAACATGCTCAACCATTATGAAAATAGTTCGGATATTATAGTGAATTGAAGATTTTTACAAGACTTGTTTATGAACTGTTTTGTGCACAGTGTTCAAGTGTAAAAGTATGATTAAATTTGTTTGTTGATTCACCGAGACAAATTCTTAGTGTGATCATGAAACGAAAAGTATTTTACACCCTTACCTGCTAGCCTTCAATTGTGACGCATGACTGCTAAAAATCCAACTATAGCTGGCCCGATTGGCGGCGGCATAAAAACCTCAACAACCCCAAATTGTACCCCCCAAATCACGGTCCGAGGTGATCTGATTCTTAGCAGCAACAATAACGCTCAACTCCTTGAGTCGAATATTTCGAAAAGTGGTGAAGAATTAAGACTTATGCAGCCAACAGTGGCGGGATTGCTGCCGGCGCAGGCAAGCAACGATTTTGCGCATCATCTAATGCAGAATAATCATTTGACTCATAATATTAATAATAATAATAACAACAATTCGACTTTGGGAGCGAACACGAGCCAATTGGCAGGTGTCGGCATGGAGGCGATGCAATCGATGGATTGGCTTTTCAAAAAGGAGAGGATTTATCTCTTGGCGCAGTTTTGGCAACAGGTAGGATCTACTTCGAATTATATAGGGGAAGTGCGAAAAATTTGCGAAACTAAATCCATCTCGATATTGTTCCAATAAAACAGTGAAAAATCATACAAAATCAAATCTACCACACAATTTTAACTATCATACAAAAATATTACATTTCATATTTATTCTTTGACAACCCAAAAAATAAATTTACGAAAAGTATTCCCTGTTACAGTTACAGTTACAGTTACAAAAAATAAGTGTCTTTAAAATAAAATTTGTCCATCAAATTTCTCTGTTCTAGTGCATGATTCTATGTATCTAAAATAATAAGTGTCAATTTACTAAGCAAAGCTGTTGTGTAGCATATATACAAAAACTTGGTGTGCTAACGACGCTTTTCTTGTCCTCAAATTTTTCTTCATAATTTTCGAAAAAAAAAAAAATTTTCATAAAAATATAATTTTAACGTGTATAAGTGTTTTTTGTATGTGTTATGTGTTTCTTATAATTGGCCGAATAGCTTAGGAAAATTCAATAATTTTAATTTTTTTTAAAACACTAGTGAAAAACCCGATAGGAAAAAATAATTTTGAATTATTTTTATTATTGATAATTTTTAAAACATTTTAGGACAATTTAGGAATTTAAAATTTTTATGCCAAAATTTTTAGGAAAGTGCTTTTTACTGTTCGTTATTAAAATCGTGTCATAGAAATTATTCACGACATATGTGACGAATATTAGGTCATCATAAAAACACCGAATAAGCGAAACAAAACTGCATGTTTAGCAAAAAATAAATTTTGTGTATTTGTTTTGAATGGTTGAATTGGTCGAAATAATTTGCTTACTATAATTACTAAATCTTTAGTAATTCCTAAGTTACAAAAATATAAAAAAAAATTTAAAAATCTGGTGCGGCTCAAAATGACTATAGTGTATGTATAATAATTTTAGTGTATTTATATTCAAGAGTTAAATTAGTTGAAATTATTTGCTAGCAATTTCTTAAATTCGAAATTACACAAATATTCGAAAAAAACAACAAAAATATGTTTTTCAGGTGCGTTTAAAAATGATCAAAGTGTATGTTTTCGTGTGAACAAAAATACTATCTAACATTCGTATTTTTGTGTATTTGTGTTAAATAGTTGAATTTGTCAAAATGATTTGCCTATAATTTAGAAACTTCAAAATTATCAACAAAATTCGGAAAAAAAAACAAAAAAAAAATTTTTTCAGGTGCGCTTAAAAATTACCAAAGTGTAAACAAAAATGAAAATATAGAGTCAGATAAAAATATACTCGAATATAACGCAAATAGTATTATAAAAATAACTGTTAGGAATTGATAAAAAAAATGTGTGTATGGTTAGCAAAAATAATGTGTGAATTTAGTTTTACATATTCCAAATTAATTTGCTTATAATTTCGTAACCTCGAAGTTACAAAAAAAAGTCAGAAACAGGAAAATATTTTTTTTATTTCAGGTGCGTTCAAAAATGATCAAAGTGTAGTAAAAATATTGAGATACAAATATATGTAATATATTACAAGGAAAAAATATTCAAAATATTACTGTTAGAAACTGTTAAAAAATGTGTGTATGTGATTTGTGATTTAGTGACCACAGTAGTAGCTACTTTTGAAAAAATTATATACATAGTGAAATTATTTTAAGCATATGCAATATTTTAAGTTCCCAAAACCTATAAAGTGATGTAAAAAGTTGTAGAAAAAATATTAAGTACAAGATTTGATTTTTAGTGTCAAATATACCCGGACGTCCAAATCACTGGATTGCTATTAGATTTAGACATTTAAAGTACTAGCAAAAATTTGCTGATGTTTCATATGGAATAGATGCAATTATTAAAAAAAAAATATATATATAGGAAAATTAAGGAAATTTTAAGTAACATGAAGTAGCAAAAGAATAGTTAGGTGTATTATACATTATAATTCGTATAGGTCGAAATAATCCTCCGGTAAATTGATCTGCCCATCAAAGGTCGCTCGTCGTTGACTTATTTGCCGCAAACACATCTCCCGCGATCATTATAACGTTTTATAAATATATATCCCTCATCATTTCATTCTTGAGAAATAAAACAGCGTCGGTCGAAATCCCAAATTCTTTTATCGACTTTTTACGACTATTCGACAAGAGAAGAATGCTAAACGGCGCATATGACACTAACAAACTAACAAAAACTAACACTGGCGAACAAAAATCAAGTAATATTAACTAACACGAGCTCTCCCGCGATCTCTCACTCAAGACATCGACACCAGAAGATATTTTTTAAAATAGAATGTATCGATATGTGTCGCATGGACGGGGACGAACTAAGAAAAAAAAAATTGCTTATATGTCTATTTACAACATACAAATTTATCTGTAAGACTAATATTTTATATAAGGGATAAAATTTCTTAGGCCCTTTTATAAAATTCATAACTTTGTTACAGTAAACTCATTGTGTCATCATCTAAATATACTCATGATATTAGAAACTCTCACAATCAGTGAAAAATTTTCTAAACAAAACCATTATTATATCTCTTTATTTTTCTTTTCAGAACTCAAATCTTGTATTTGAGTTACACAAAATCACATTAGCTTATAAAATTGTAAATTATTCCAATTGCTGCTATTTCGAAAATTAGTACAAAAATTACTCACCAAATTTATCACTCATAATTTATTATTACAAAATTTTAAAATTAACTTTAAATCTCTCATTACCAAAATGAGTTTATTGTACGAGTTATTTTAAAATGATAAATGTCTTAATAAATTTCCATACTTATAATATTTTTCCTAAAAAAAAAAAAAAATTATGTGACATGAAAATTTTACCATTTTAAAGCTCTTGATAATAGTTTTTTTTTTAAATACAAATTTGATATTAGAGGGAGTTGATAAAGAATGTGATAATAATTTTTTATACTTATATTTTTTTTCAAAAAAAAAAAAAAATGAAGTGACATGAAAATTTTACCATTTTAATAATTTTGATAATAGTATTAAATTTTTTTAATACAAATTTGATATTAGACGAAGTTGATAATAGTTGTGTTAATGATTTTCCAGACTTTATTTTTTTCAAAAAAAAAATTGAGGTGGCATGAGTATATCACCTCCAGATTTTGAAAATCTTATTAATACAAGTTTGATACTAGAGAAAGTTGATAATAAATGTGTTAATGATTTTACATGCTTATAATTTTTCTTATAACTTTTCTTGAAGTGGCATGAAAATTTTACCACTAATTTTGAAAATCATATAATTTTTCTTTTAATATAAGTTATATACCAGACAGCAATTTGTCTATCTCCCATCATTTATTATTTCACCAAGTAATAATTTATAGTCGATTAAATTTCCCAAAGTGTCAAAATCTACTCAAGTGAAAATTCGTCACTGGCCAACTATCATAAATCCGCTGATTCACCAAATCTTCAAATATCGCTGAGAATTCCAACAGACTCTAATATTAGTGTGTGTCTTCTATATGCATGTGTTCGAAAATAGTTTTATTTATTTAATAATATTTCTTAAAAATCGTTAATGTCGAATGCGACGTGAATTTTCACAATCTAATGTGTTCTGTTCAGATACGTCAAATCTTTATATTTGACACATACAGAACGACGTAAGAATTTATTTTTCTCGTGCTGCTTTTATTGTTTTTATAGACTTTAACGGAAAATTCCAATAATAAAATTTTCCAAAAATAAATGTCAAAGATGGAAATAGAAGAACTGTCGATTACTTGTATCGTCTTACTAATAATAGAAGTTACTTACTTAGATCTCGATAGGCACTATGATGAAAAGTATCAATAAAAGAAGTGATCATAATATTTACTTTTTTGAAGCAACTATATAAAATGTGCAATTTTTTTTAGATATAGCAAAATATGAGTGATTTATGTAATTAAAAATAAGAACATAATAAGTTTAAAGTAAATAACTCACGCAAAAAACAAATTTGAATTCAGGGTAAAAATTAGTTCGTTTTTTCATGTTTTTTCTCAAATAGCAAAATATTTTATTTATGTATATATTTCATGTTTATTATTCAAAATTGGTTTCTGCGTAGGCAGGTAGCATCGAAGTTGCAACTTCTTTTGCCTTTGTCATTAGATCACTAATTTAGTAAATTTATTAGAACTATAAAATATGGTCCAAGTGAATTAACATCAAAAGGTATCTGTATTGGCATCAAACATAAACATGGGAATTTATGTAGAACCCGAAAAACAGAGACGTAATAACAAATTTTTTTTTGAGAATTTGCTATCACTGATTTACATGCTTGAGTATAGTGAGAGAAATATATAAGAGTCTCACTATATGCTCGCAATAAAATTAGGGACAATAAAAAAAACTTGTAGGATTTAATTACACTGTACATCTACATTTAATTATTTTGCATTTCGGCCTCTTCTAATTCATCGATATATTTAGAACCATGTCACTTCTAATAACCAATCGATATGAGTTACATATTATATGATACTTTTAAAATTAAAAAGTGACAGATCATACTTCACAGTCTTTTGTATTTATTTCAGTATTAAATCCTGATATAATTTATGTTCACTTTACGTAAGATTGTACTTAATAATGTTCGCCGAGTGCTAAACGGTGCAAAAGCTATTATTTATCTGCAAAATGCATTTTCGGTTGAAGCGATTGTCATGACTTGACAATTAATGTCGTTAAAGATAAATTTGTGT
Source organism: Ctenocephalides felis (assembly GCF_003426905.1). NCBI lineage: Eukaryota > Metazoa > Arthropoda > Insecta > Siphonaptera > Pulicidae > Ctenocephalides > Ctenocephalides felis. The sequence goes on along the minus strand of NW_020538040.1, from coordinate 15,898,927 downwards.
TACGGTTAGAGATATATAGATACAGGTTTGAGAAAACAGATTGGAGAAAATACAACTAAAATTCCCTATTTCAAAGCAAAAATCAACACTACAGTGTAAATAAAATATTTGAATAATTTATAATGAATAATAATACGCTTTTTTATTAATTAATTGATACAAATAGTTTGTCGTGTTAATATTTTAATTGTCAGAAAAAATAAATAATCCGCAACCCTCCGCGCGGTTATCATTGCTCCCGTAGTTCAGCTATTCTACGCTAGATGTGGCGCCACGACCGAGCGCTTGATTCTAGTTCGAAACCAACAAAACTTGTATGAATGCTTCGAAATACAATATTTTTTTAAAATTTGTATTTATATACTTATTTACTTATTTATTTATTCATAAATAATAAATAATTATACACAAATATTATAAAATATATAATTTTTTTTAATATTTTACTCTTGAATAATAGTACTTTATACGATGTTGAAGTGATTTTATATAGTTAAGTGCATCAGTTTTGTGCTTAATAATAATATAAGAATTTTTTTTAATTAACTACATTATTTAAAATGATTCTAGCAATATGTGTGTAAATCAGTGATTAAGCAATTACTCAAATAATAAAATTAAGTTAAGCGAAATGCCTACTAAAAGATGATGATAATATTTCATTTAATATTGTTGAAAGTTATTGTGAAAAAAAATCATAAATTTTAAATTTTTAATAATAGTGAGAACTTAGTATTCCTTTTCAAGAATAAGTTTTTTTTTAGGTAGTATTTGAGTAAGTTTATAACTTTTGAGAAATTAGCTTTTTTTATTTGTTTTTTTTTATATTGTGGTTGAAATGCACTTGTGAAAAAATCAAAAATTTTAGAATTTTAATAATAGTGGCATTTTTGTATTTCTATTTAAGTGTAAGTTTTTGAGGAATTAGCTTTTTTAAAAAAAAAATGTTTCTAATTGATATTGTGGTTTGTTATATGTAAAAAAAAAATTTTCAATAAAAAAAAAATATTATGTACCTAATATACCTATATTTATGCTTGTAAATACATGTATTATAAAATCGACCAAATATCAAAAAACTATTGATGATCCCATAATAATAATTCTGGAAACAAGTAAATCGACTACAAAATACGAGAAGTCCAAAATTCAAACTTTATCAGACCATTACGATATGCTGCTCCAAAATCATAATTGTCTGTCAATGATACCGGTGCAATATATGTGTGTATATAATTAGCAATTAACAATCTCACAATATGTGAGAAACAAGAATCCTACCTGGTTTGGTCTCCTCTTCCCTGACTTGCAACAAGGTAACTCCATACATACTCATAGCATACATACAAGATAAATATTGCAACAGAAGCGAGCAATGCATCATTTAATTGGAGCCTAGGTAGATAATAGACATAGGGTTAGTGAGAAATTTTGTAATAATAATAAATAATAGTAGTGAAAAAAATCTGAAAAATTTTGCAGTGAAAATACGTGGTCTGTAGTACCATAGATTGCACCCCTTGTTTTAACGCCTTGTTGTTGATATAATTTCTTAATAATTTGAAGATTTTTTTTACTATAACATTAATTGTAATAGGTTTTTGCTATTTGATTCGAAGTAGTTTAAGGTACATCACAATTTGTTTCACAAAATTATTGAGATCAAAATTGTTGATTTTGTTAATATAGTCAAATTATAGAGTATTACTAATGGTGAAGCCAAAAGAAGTTGATGGTTGCGCAAACCTGGTACATTGACCATGACACCTACTTGATTTACTTCTTAAAAATCTTTAACCATGACACTTTATTGTATCTTACTTTTAACCAACAAAATTTTAACCAACTAATTAATTAACCCCACCAACTCTACTTCTACTTACTCTCTAGCCCTTTTTCTGGCGCCCCGTCCCATCTTCGGCGAGAGAGCTTTGTTTTTACGTGATATACGAAAATTCCCAATTTATAATTATTAAAGTCGTAGAAGTTAGTTAGTTTTCCTCTAGAGTTTCCCGTTTCAAGCCACTGTGACGACACGGGGGTTTGTGCGAGAGGCGGGAAGGAAATATTATTAGACCTTCATAATAATTATCATTTATGGTTCAATGTGTAGAATATACGCTTTTACGTGCAGAAATATAACTGTAATAAATATCATAGGCGTAGGTGAGGGTAGAGGATTTTTTTGAAAGGGGGTGGTAATGGACATTTACTAATGAGAAATACAGTTTTATAGAAACACTTGTAAACATGTTTTTTTTATTTAGAAACTATTAAAAATATCTATACATACTGCTAAAAGTTAAATCAGTATTGCTTTAATCGTTTGTGTGCGTGTAGTGTGCGTGAGTGAGTATGTATGGGCATTTGGATACATTTTTTGAAAATTGGTAATCGCTCGAAAATTCAACTGATTTTGATGATTTAAAAACCATAAAATTCGTCACCGTCCTAACTTTTATTCAAAAACATTTTTGGCTAAATGCAGGTACATTTTTATATGTCAATTACCAAGGAAAATTGCATATAAATATTTATTATCCTTATGATTTATGTTTATAATTTCTGAAAATGATTTCCTCGCCCATGTATTTTGCTAACAACATCTCATTTGTATGTGTTACTCGATAGATGGGGTTACAAACAGCGCATATGCTGTTCGCAGAGCAGCAAACTGCTGCTTTTCGACAAAACTTTTGTTTTAAATTAAAGTTACAACTAATTAAATTTATCATCATTATTGAACGAATACGAGAGAAAATTATATATATATATATATATATATATATATACAAAAAACAACGCTTGGTTAAAGCGCTTATGACTGCGTTCACAGTGGCTGGGAAAATTATGGAAAATTAATTTTAATTAAAAAGAAAACTATATGATTTAGTATATGGCTTAACGAACTTGCAGGAATTAATAAATTAATTTTATATGAACTTGTAATTGAAATTGAATAAATTTAGTAATGAACACAAACACCAATGTGCGAATTACCAAGGAAAGGTCATTTTGTAATTACAATTATTATAGAATAGTATTATTTTGCAGTAAAAATGTGTAGTAAAGACACTATCCATTTCAAAAAATACAAAATAAATTGCAAGCATAACAAAATAAATAAAATAATTAAATATAGATCGCAAACACAGCAGCTTTGTCATTACTTCAATTTTAATCGTCTTCGCGCTCCATAGGGGCGCCACTAACTATAGCACGTAAATTAACCAATAGGTTCAATTCTAGATAAGATTATTATAAAAATATAATATGAATGTTATAATAATATAGTCAGTTATTTTAAAAGTGTGATAAATTTGGGCACAGTAAACCCCCTGTTAAGTGCGAAAAACACTAAACAACAAGGATAATGTACATTTGTACTGTGTTAAGCCTCGTGGTTCTAAATTTTGTTCTTCTAGTAAAATATTAATTTTTTAGCAAAATTTTAAAATTGTTTTTGCGACAATAATAATTACTAAATGTTTAAATGAAAAACGATTGGTATAATCATACAAGAAGATTTTTTGGTATAATTTGATGTAAGATGTAATATAAATTTGATGCACTTTTCAAGGGTTTCTTATAGTGCAATGCAGAAAAGTCGTTTGTTATATATGACAAAGCTGTATTTAAAGTGTAAGTGCACACAAATATATATATATATATATATATATATATATATATATATATATATATATATAATGTTCGTTTATATTTATGCAAATAGTTTGATCGATCGTTCTGCAGTCAGGCGGTCTTAAAATAATTTAATGTAAGGCTTGCAAGTCGCGATAATTACTCTAGATTTATACAGAAATTAATAGTGTACGTTCTGCATTTTATTCTCTAAATGCAACCATTACATTCTCACTCCAAAAATCTTCTCTACCAACCACCGTTTAATAATACGCCTTCTATATTTGCCTACAAGCGTTTATAATTCACCTTTTACCTCGTTTCAAAATAATTTTCGTCTGTTAATAAATACATAAAATGTACTCATTGATGGATTGACAAATCGTTTTTTTATAAACACGAAGGGTGTCCCTGCTTTTTAATAGCTGGCAGCCAGCAGGCAGCAGGCGTATTAAATATTCCCGATGACTCGACAATTTCCATCGATGGCTCAATAAAGGGCCAATTGATGAACCTAGGATACGTACATGACTTTTAACATGAGTTTTTAAAATACTCAAATCGAATTCGGTAAATTAATTGTCGAAGTGGAAAATGTACATATTTATTCGAAACTGATCCCTCATTGAAGGCAATAAAAAAAAAAATTTTAGTAAAGCAATATTAATTTTCCTGATATATTATTAGCAAGAATAATTTGTAACGAATTTCAATATAAATTTTCAAAAATTATGAATATTGATTAAAATGAGTATGAGTAGAATACATAAAATTAATTTGTTATTAAAGTTTTTGAATAATTTTTTTTATATTTTTTTTCTTATTGAATTTCAACGATAAAATTTTTAATGTGTGTTTTATTTTTTCCCCTTGATACTAGTGAGTTTACCATATGATTCCTTTCTATTTCGATCTCTCGCCTCTTGGAAATCACTAAAATATTTTCCGAGTCCTTTTTCCCAGTTCGTAATGTGATTGTCGAAAAACGTTTGATTTTATTCCCGTGAAATAAAATCGCGAGGGTTTTTTTCAATATGTATTGCCCTTTGTATCGGTCACAACCTATGTATTTTTTAATAGAGCTCATCTATTGTTTTTCGAGTACTTTCATGTTTTATTTTCGTCCGCAGTTTTTTTCATCGGATTATTAAAATTTATACGTTCACGTGTTGAATCACTTTTGATCAAATTTGATTAATTGAACCTGCACTGTAAAATGTTTTAAATATAAATATATAAGTCTGTGGTAATAAATCATAGAAAACATGTTGATACAAAATTAATGAACAAAAGCGAAATCCCATAATAATAATGAATAATGTTCTCCATTCATAAATTCCATTCTACAATTAAATATAATCAAGCGACCAAATGTATTAATTACGATGTCGAATGAGATCAATTAAAAACTGTAATATCGATATTAATTTTAATTGCCGTTTCATATGTACGTGTCAAGTGATATATCGATGTGTTTGTGAAATTATCGATGTGGGCTCGATAAGGAAACAACTTATAAACGATATTATACAAGGATCATCCAGCAACTAAATATATAATAATTAAACAAAACAACTTACTTTTGTCTCTTAATAATGCAATAATGGAAACTTGTTCGAACAAACATACTTCAGCTTTCTCCCTTTTAGAGCTTATTTCTAAATCAGTATAGAACTGTTTTGACGACTGTCACTACCGTACCCTGGCACAACCGTACCCAGTCTCCTCTATTTAAGATTATATATATATATATATATATATATAAATGTGTCTATTATTATGTGTGTTTGTATATTTATATTTATCCCATTCACAGACGGTAGAAAAAAAGTCGGTTGTTTATTAAAACCGCCTCAGGTAGATTTAATCAAATGTCAATCAATCAATTTTGTTATTTGACAAAGCGAGACCTTAACTTTTGATTCGCTAATGCCATCGTTGCCGGCTACATTAAATCGTTTTTTTCTGATGTTTCTTAATATAACATTCATTGAATCGATTCTTCCATATTCGGTCAACATATGATTGAAAGTATAAACATACGGTATTATAATAATAAAATAAAAAATAGATAGAGATGATGAAGTAATGTGGAACCAAGGAAATTAATTTTTTAGTTAAGAAAATGCTGCGCACGCATATGGTGCGTGAGACCGATTTCAATAGCGTTCGCCTTCCTTGCACTTTATATTAATGTTTTTAGTGAATAATGATGGTCAAATTGCAATAGACCTATTTCTCCAATTTTGGTAATTTTTTTTAAATTTCTGTATAACTTTTGCTCCTAATTCCTATGATTTTTTATTACTTTTTTACTTACGAAAGTGTTTATTATTGATCGTTGCTCTCAAGCTGCCTAAACGAAAATTGATGAACCATTTTTTGTAAACCAAATCATGATTGCATAGTGAATAATTATAAGCAATTAATCTTAACCGATATCCATAAAAAGCGTTTAATTACACAGCAAACATTTGCACTTTCATTTTTGCATGATTTATATATTCAGTATTGACGTTTTGATTAGATTTTTATAACAGTAAAAGTGTGTTAGGAATTTTTTTTACATCTTAGATTTTACATCACGAAATCTAGGCAAATTTTAAAATTCTGATCGTAATTGATCAACAATCGTTGAATGCAAATTTATCAAAGTCTTTAGAAATCAAATGATTTTCAAGCTTATTTGTTTTAGATGTATCCGTGGTGAGAATCATAATATGTATGACGATGATGTATGTATAAAATTATGTCAAGATTGCAACATTTTTTGCAAGTTTTTGCTAGACATGCAGTTTTCTTAAAATAGATTAATAATGTAAATATTTTAATAAATATTTTGTTCGTTGTTACCAATTACACATGTAAAAATATGGATGCAATAAACAAGAATATTTTTTATTATGCGTATGTTACATGATTTTTTATTGTTATATTTTGACTATAAAATGCACATTAATGTATATCGGGAAAGCTGAAGATTTATATATAACCATTAACATGAAAATCTAAGTAAAAGTGATATGCTTGAATTAATATATAATTATTATTTTCATCCGGCTCTCACTTAACTGTTTACAATATTAAATGATTTCACTTTGAAGTGGGAAAATGCTTGTTGCGCTCCAATCGATTTTAACGGAAAATTTATTTGAACTAAGAATAATTTTGTACTATAAATATATCATTTGTACCGTCTTCATTAGCAGAAATAACTACTAATAATTGTGTTATTATATGAAATAATTATTATATTTGTTCGGCAATGCGTGTGGCAAAGCTTATGGTTTTGTGTAAAAATATCTAACATAAATTCCACATTGATATTATAACTTTGTTGCATTTTCCTGGAGGCAATGTGAACTAATTGAAAACAATCTCCGACTTCGTACTGGACAGAACGTGTCTCGGTAGTAATTAGACAATACCGGCTCTATAATTTATTATTATTAAAAGAAAATAATTAAAAATATAATTTTTTAAATATTTATCGTAATTAACAAATCATAAAATAAATATAACATAGTTGAATAAAAAATATGTAAGTTAATTTTTTTTTTTTTACTTCAAGTCCGACCAATCAGAACGTCATAATTTTAGGTTTAAAGTGAGGTTAATAAAAAAAATTTAATTAAAATTTTATAATAATCTAATTATTATTTTCATCTTGATCTTTAACTTTTTACAATTTATTCTATTCCAAAATTCAATTCGTCCCAATAACCAAAAAGTAGGCCATTTATGTATGTTATATCGGTTCAGTCATTTATTTAGCGAGGCTGTGCAAATGCAAAACAATAACATTGACATAGTTTCAGTTTATTTTATATATATGTTTAGTTTAACAGAAAAAACCTACAAATTGATGAATTTGCAAAAAAATAAATAAATAATTCGAACGGCATGCTTGAAATTTCAGCGGACACGTGCTTAGCACATGATGCTATTGAATGATGAAAACGATATATAATTATTGTTTATAGATTTTTTTTTGGATAAAATCAATAAAAACTGTTTTCTGGGAATTATTGAGTTTGTGGGAAGTACGTCGATAGATGGTTAAATAATTGCAACATGTGGAAAAATATTTGAATGATTCATTTATTTGAAATTTGAGCCTAACACGGAATGAAATATACAAATGTATATATATATATATATATATATATATATATATATATATATATATATATATATAAACATATATATAAATATAAATGTAAAGCAAATGTTTTATTTTATAGCTTCACGCATTCGACTTTTTTAATATAAGATTGATACTAAATTTCAATCAATAAATAATTTAAATATTAAAAGTGTTTCAAAATGTTCTATTACTTCCTCATACAAATCAATAAGGAAGTAATCCAGTTTAGCAACGACTGTTGACTAATCACATTAATCATTTCCCAAGAAAATATTCATCTATATTGAAGTATACTTTGTTAACTGAATTTGTTATTTCCAAAAATCAATTATTTTTCTAATTCATCAATCTTAATAATTAACAAGTATGAAAAAGCTTTAGACAATATTTAAAAAGAACATCATCCTTTTTGGCAATCATTTTGAGTACACTGGTCAAACATTTTTTGTTCCTGAAACCTTCCCATATAGTCTCCATCAAATTAATTAAGAACCCTTTTCTCTCCCTGGTACGTCTGGACCAATATACACAAAATATTTTAAAGTGTGTTAATTTTCTATGGATGTATCAGTGTAAATTCATCATATTGTTTTGTCTTGTTCTCCCATCATTGTCCAATATTAGACAGAATATCCGAATATCCTTTTTGGGTACGTATGCGATTTATATTATATGCGAAATATTCGCCAGGTAGAGATGAGAGAGAAGTCGACCGTACGCCACATCAGTCAAAAAGTTAGATCAAATGATCTGAAGGGCATCGGGAGGTTCGCATTTATTATTTAGGATAACAAGATTTTTTTCATATACACTAAATATAACCCTAAACATTCAGGAACAAAGTAGCACAATTCATTATTTCCTAAAAACATATTTGGACATGATAAAAATTAAAAATTGTTAACAAAATACACTCTTAGCAGTTCACTTGTACTAACAAGAGACACCCTTTCGTTGCTCGTCTGGGATTTTGATGAATCAAAAAAAAATATTCAAGGATCAAAATCAAAAGAATTTGGCATGATGATTTATTTGATGCCCAAAATGATGGCCGTGAAATATTAGAGGCCTAGGGAAAGCGGTTCATCCTAAACATTTATATATATATGTATAAATTCTGGACATATCAATAAGAAACAAGTCGTTTGAATTCGTCGTCAATGAATTTACAAAAAAGTAGAATATTAATAAAAGTGTGTATGTACCTTGTACATATAGATGTGTGTATGAATGTATTACCCCCAAATATTAGTCATATATATTTTGATCCGTGATCATTCAACTTTCGGTGGTCAGTTCTCCACAGGGGGAGAATCGTAAAACTTTTGCATTTCGCCACAAAATATCAGTAGATACTATACGTGGGGTAGTTAAAATAAGGGTAGTTCCTGTATCCGTCTGTTCGTCTGTCTGTCTGTCTGGTCAGTGACTCAAGCGTATGATCAGGACAAGACCCTTCATTAATACATACATTTCTCCCGCATTCATATCTCACTCAATACGAAATTTATTCTGGGTAGGAAATGGAAAGTTATATTTAGATGTGATTGATTTTAATAATAGACTCAGATGAAGTTTATGGATATCAGGATTGAGGGAATAATAATAATAATCTTATACATACACAATTAAAAGTTCTCATTTATTCATGAGCATTTTTGTTCCCCATCTCTTCATATTTTTCACCAGACATCAGTATCTCCTCTTTTCCCTTATCAGTCAAACCGTTTCGTTGTACCTTCCGACCTCATACTACGACCTCTTTACGGTGAACAGTTAACGTAACATATTAATCTGGAAAACCCTTTCCATGAAAATTTTCCTTTTACGAACGCTTTTTTTGGCAACTCTTCCTACAGACTGATACTAATTTTACCCTTTTTTCTCGGCACTGGGTTTTGTCTGTCCCTTCAGTTGTTTTTTTAGCTTTTTAGGCATTCATATTTTCATGTTTTATATCTTTCGGGGAAGGAAGGGAATGCATATCCATGCGATTTATTATTTAACAAAGAACTGATTTGAAAGATACCTATTGTTTCGTACATTCTCTGAAATTATAATAAGGGAATGATGGATGGGAGGGTCGAGTCCAAAACGCGTCTAAATTGGGGAAAAATTAGAATTTATCAAAACTGCTTATAAGATTTTAATCACACATGTTGTTTTACACTTTTATAAACTTTTTTATCCAAAAAATTCAAGTGTGTGATTATTTTTATTTTCATTTATCCCTTAATTCGATACAGATATTCCACAAAGCGTTTTGTTCCATCCGAATATTTATATATCTGTACGTGAGTCAGGTATTGAATGATATTAAAAGAGGGATACAGACACGACCCTTGAAAAATAGCCCTTAGTTATCAAAAAACAAAAAATATAGAATAACGCACAGAAAACAAATAAAGCGCAGAGAAAAAAGTTATATCTGCATACCGTTTCATTTTGCTTTTGGGGTAATTTTAAGCGAAAGGGTTGTAAAACGCGAGACGGTAAATTATTTGGGCGGAAAATTTCATCTTGATAATTCTTTTGAATAAAAAATATAAAACCACAGCACTTCTGCAATAACATTGTAAATAATATTTCAAATACTTCTTATAGCATCATTTATCATCTTGTCGTGTTAGAAAAACAACGCTTTGGAGAATCAATCTCCAATAACTCGTTCGAACACTTATTAAGTTTTTTTTATTTCTTTTATTATTAACATTAACACTTGAGATAAAACCATCGAACTAACTGTTCGATTAAAGTCAAACACCAATTAATCGTGATGCAATAAAACAAACGCTAAATGGATTAAAAGTTTCTTCCATTATCTTTAATTTAATGTTCAAGTACGGCCATCGTAGGAAAAGAGCTGGGTAATAGAAATATGATAAAATATACTAATTTATGTTAAACAAAAACTAACGTATGACAAATATAAATATATCATCGAAATT
>NW_020538040.1:15844019-15887190 GCF_003426905.1 Ctenocephalides felis | reverse complement strand
TATATATAGAAACATAAGTAGAAAATAATTTATTTGTATTCCTAATTTAATTGTTTTTTACTTTTATAGATGTATTTATTATTATGTGTTTATATTTATTTATTTATAAGCATTCAATAATAATAAATATTATATTATAATAAATAATATTTCAGACTTGTGTCTTGCGTTGAAAAGTGTGAATCAAATGGTATGTGATCATAATTAATTTGCAATAATTAAACCTTCTGATTTTATATTAAAATTAAATAAAAATACTTGCAATATACTGTTCATGTTCAGCAAATAAGTTACCATATCAATTCATTTAGTTTGTATAGTTTTAGACACAATGCTTTGTAATATTTAATTATGACAATATTAATTATATTTATTTATAAACATAATTAATTTGTATTAATTGAACCTTCTGATTTTATATTAAAATTAAATAAAAATACTCGCGGTATACTGTTCATGTTTAGCAACTAAGTTACCATATCAGTTTATTTAGTTGATAGTTTGTATAGTTTTAGACACAATGCTTTGTAATATTTATTTTTAACAATATTATAACAATAATTTGCATTTTCTAGTAACTATATTATTTCAATGTATTGGATTTAAACGTGCCATAAGACAAATTGATGGAACTTTCCATATAAAAAATTAACATTTTTAAAACAGCTATCAAATTAATTGAAAACTTTAAGGTCATTTATTGCTTAATTTGAGAGCATCTAAAGAAGTGACAATTTTTAACTATTATAACTTAATTATTTTCTGAGAACGTTTTTTTCTAAGAAAACTTACAATGAAAAGATCAAACCTATTTCACAAAAAAACTAATCATTTCTATTAACTGCCTTTTTACAAACGCTGGTTGAATTGACAAAATCAACCAAAAATTGGTTAATAACAAAAAAAACTTATTAAAGTTGGTTATAAATTTTATTCCAATGTACTTCAAATTTTTGAAAAGTTGTCAGACGGCAATTGTTGCTTTATTTATATGGACACATATTTTCTTAATTTTGTGTAAAATAATTTAATTCTGGGAAAACATATAAATTAACAAACTTGATAAGCGATTCAAGCTAAACTAAATTATTCAAACAAAAAAAAATAATTCGGATTATTAATAGTAAAATAAAAATAGCGGATATATATTAAATTTAACACTAATATAAGATTTTAAAAAATGATTTGCGATAAAACGTGTTTCAAATAATATGAAATTTTAAAATAATAAAAGTTTCTCATTTAAAAAAGTCACCGAAAATTAGCAAAGTCTCACAGGATGGTAAAATATTGTGATTGACCATGTAAAGAAGCTCACTGAAAATTTTTATCAGAAATATGTGGATCGCCCTAATACCAAAATCGCGGGTCTCGGCCAATTCACTAAAGGCATAGTTTGGTATAGCAGACACGTCATGCCAAACTATATTATGATCGACCCAAAGCAGCAGATGATACTTGGCTTGTCGCTAATTTTCTTTCAAAGCGAATAAATCTATTGTTTTGTTTTTCTTTTTTGTATAATTAATTATTATTATAAATGTTATGTGATTTTTTGGGGGAAAAATTTTCCTTTCTTCGTTTTTTGTCACACAATTGTATAATACCTTTTATAATTGAAATACTCAATACTTATTATTGTATTGATTGAACAGATATGAGAGATGATATACCTACGGGTATAATGCCTAACTAAGTTGGAAGTGTTACGTACACATTAATAATTATTGAAATATATGTTTTCATTATTATTTAATATTGTGATTGACTATTCATCAAATTCCAATAAAAAAGTTTTCTATTTTTGGTTTTTGTATATCCGTATCAAAAATATAGAAAATCTAATCCACTCAAAAATAAAAGTGAAGAAAAAAGAATAGAAATTGGTCGGTGAAGAAAAATCTCAAGTGGAAGTTTGCTAATGTGAATGTTCGCGTTATATTATATATCCCGCGCTCGCCTCGAGTGTGCTACCACTACTTAGGTAGTTAAGGACATTAAGTTAAATCGTTAACAGACAGTTAGTGACCTTAAATCAGTTTTATGCCCTTTAACATATTGTTTTAGAAATTGATATTTAGAAAAAATACACCTAAATATAACAAAGAAATTTGTCCAAATCGATAATACAATTTTATGCTATAATATGCACAATATTTATCGACTGTTAAATAAAAATAAAAATTAAGTCAAGATTCAATTACAATCTGTTTTTAAAATACAAAAAAAACATTTAGTAATTATGAATGGAAATATGTAATGTTATAACCAAAACAGAATTTTCCCATTGATATCCCTTAATTTTTGTGTTGAATATGAAATACCTGTGTTCTTATTTTCTACTTCTTTTTATTATTTTTCTTTAGTTTCTTAATTTTTGTTACTTATTATGTATAAGGTATACTTTATTTGATTGTTCTTTTTATCACCCAAGCCAACATTTTTGTATTATAAGACTCTATATAAGTATTGGTTGACAAAATGATAAAAATAAGAAAAACATCCATAGGGTAGAACGGCGCTTGAAGGTCCGCGGGTAAAAAGGTACACCACCGATATTTCAAAAACAAGTGAAATTAAGATTTTTTAACAACAATATTTGAAAGTAGAGGAAAAAAGAGGAAAAAACCAGCCACCACCTTCATTCTTACGTTACTTCTAACTTATTACGTTGCCATCAGGAGATAAATGGTAATATTTGAAAATTCATAACAAAAGTATTTTCTTTCGTTGTTAGTTTAGGTAAAAAGGACCAACTGAACCTGTACCCTGGTCATAGATAAATAAGTATATATGACCCTGGCAAAGGTGTAAACAATAAAAATTAGTGAATAAAAATGTAAAATAAGTAAAAAACAATTTTACAACATATAAATTAAATAAATCGTATTTCCACTCTACTGATGATTTTTTCTGACAAAATACTCTGTAGAAATCACGAAAAAATGTATGTAAATAAAAAGCAAAGTAAGGTGCACTATAAAAAACTATTTTCAAGCAATTCAATCATCAATATTTTTTACTTCTAATTTTCTTTATCTAGCAATAATTTTCTTATCTTTTCTATTTTTTCATGTGTTTTCTTCTTTCTACTATTTGCGGTACTTTGTAAGCGAAAATATATATATATATTTATATAGAAATGAATGTCGCAACCGCGTTTGTGTTTGTAATCTGGAAAATCGATTTTCTTTTCTAACGTTTGTATATACAGATGCTAAAGCGTTCGTTCTCTCTATATGTCAAATGGGTTTATGAAATACGAATTTAATATATATTCAAATGCAATCGTATCAAAAAATATATTTTACCTAGAAAATGGTAGAAAATTTGATGTAATAAAATATTGAGTATAAACATAGATGTTAGTAAATAGACCAAGTATTAATAATGCAAATAAGAATATACGTTGTATATAAAATCTTGGCATCAAGATATAAAAATTCTGAGTACTAAAATCAAGTAAAAAAAATTGATAAAATTTTGCGTATATATTTTAACCATAACTTATCATATACTAAGATAACATATTTTTAACTTGCTGAAAGAGAAGCTTATGTTTTCATAAAAAAATCCGATTCGCTAATTTTATGTTTTCTCGACGTTTCAAGCCATTCTGAATCAAATGAGACCAAATTTGAAAAAAGTACGTTAACAGATTTTTTGTTTTAATTTTCAATAACTATTTAATATTAAAAATTCACGTATTTTAGTTAACGACCTTAACACTTAATATAATTCTTTGATTTACTCATTCATTTAGTAACTTTATAATATGTTTACATCGTTGAGCAAATCGCAATATATTATATCATACATTTAGTATTTATTTAATACATAATTAATTTAATTTATTTGTTTAAAGTTATTATTTATTAAAATTTAAAAATAATATATTAGCATGTTAAAAATCATTTAATCAAATACATTACTATAAAAAAAACTATCTTTGAATCTGCTGTACTATTTGCTGATATAATGATATTAAAGTTTAAAACGTTCCGTGGTTTATATAATCATCGTCAGTGCAAATAAATATAATTATAATTATCTGATAAAAAAAATATAATTGTATAATTCGATCTGATCCAAATTTTCATTAACATGTACAATCTTATCCCGAAGATTTAAGTATTTTTTGTTCAAACACTATACAATTTGTATTATTTGTTTTTGCTTGATGATAATTAAGTCGACTAAAATTTATAATATAAATTTACAAAAAATGTGAAATCTATTTTTTAATGTACAATTTGTCTCAACTAAACTGTATCAACTTGGTTAAAAAAAAACTTGCACAAAAATTTAGCAAAATTTATATGGTCATTTTGTATATAATACAAAAATTATTTCAAGAATTTCAGTATTAAAATAAATTTAGAACATAGAATATTATATTGCATTGTATTGTAATAAAACCTTATATTGAAGCGCTAATATTATATTCGAACGATTTGAATAAAAATTTGCGCAAAGTTATTATAAGTACAATATTTTAACATCAACAAAGACCAAAATTTAATTAAGATATAATTTAGTACATTAATAAAAAGTGAACCACTGGTTTTTCCTTCCAAAATTCTATGTTATTTGTAAAATTAATTACTCAATGTCTTTCGATATAGACAGATTGTAATTTAAAAAAGAAAAAAAATTAACATAAATGAATATTATTTTAATATAGTATTTTATAATATAAAATAAAATAGGTTAAACTAAATTTATTAATTTCTGTAACAAAATTTTATCCAATACGATATTATATTAAAAACTTGATTAAGCCTAAACTTTACATTATAAAAACTATGCATACATAATTAATCAATCTACAATTAATTAATACGTTATTTGCATCTATTTTTACTCGGTTAGTAATTAAAGACCATTAATTAAACATCTGGAACTGAAATTAGCAAATTCAGCAAAAGTTGCAAATGAGAACGCGTAAGCAAAATTTATACTTCTGAAAATTATAGGTCAAGTAATTATTAATTGTTGACGAAAAAATTGAATGAAAGCTATTTGTTTTTACTATTTTAATCGATCTAGCTTGATACATTTTTTAACCGATTTTTTATTATTTTGTAATAGTAATGATAATAAATTGTAATAGACAAGGTTTTTATGAATATGTAACAAATTGAAGAAAATTTTCAAATTATTATTTAATATTTAAAAAAAAATTATATACCTACTAATGTACATTTGATAGCTGATCTTTTCTCACGTATTAGTAATAATTATAATTTTTCATAGATAATTTTTTTTTATAAATATCTAAAATGTTTGAGAATAATATTTAAATTATTATTGAATTTCTAAAAATAATTTATATACTATTTTTAAGGTAAATAACAGTTATTTTATCGAAAATGCTGCCTCGATTGAGTCGTTTTTAGCGCCTAGCGCCCTCTATCGGATAGCGGACTGTTCAAGTTTCAGAAGACTCGTGCGTTTTACTTATGAATTCTGACAATTTTCACTATTTACATCAAAAATCAATCGCAAAAAAATTATGATAAAATTTTTATGATGTTAATTTACATAAAAAATAATCGCGGTTCAAAAAATATATTATTGTTATATACTTATCTAGCAAAAATATGTACTTATCTAGCAAAGTTGAAAGTAAGATATATGTAGGTACACGTTTCTAGAATGAAAATTATATAAATATTAAAAAATATTTTGGTAATGAATTAGATTGTATAATTTGCACAAATAATTACTTATTTTATAAATTAACAAATATATAAAAAAATCTATTCTATCCTTTATGGGCCGAATTTTAGTTTAAAAAAATTATTGAAATAAAAAATCAGTAATTATATTATGATATATGCAAATAGAAATTAAATAATTATGTTAAAACAATTTTTTGTTTGTATTGACTTTTAAGTAGTAGGTTAATTGTAAAATTTTGATCATTTTGAATAATAATTATTCAGGCTTAGACCATAGTTGCAAGAACTTTGCGATCTTTTTTTTCAAGATATATAATAACAAAATTTTAGTCACTCTATACACATATCTTTTGTATTCGTGAACTTGAATTTGGACAGATGTACATATACATAATATTTTTAAAATGTCGCTTGCATTATTTGCTATCTTAATAAATTTAAATAGAAATAATTAGTAAAATTTATATTATAGATTATTTACTTGTATCACTTTTATATTATCACTATTGTTTCTAATGTGTAAATGTGTATATCACAAATAATCATTTTTAAATTGTTAATAAAAACGTCTTTAACAAAATTAATAAATTTATGAAAAAACATATATGTTTTTATAATTAAAGCAGTTAAAAAATAAATTACAAGTATTTAGTTTTCATTATATAGTTGTAATTAACACTCATTTTATTTTGGAACAAAATTGTTTATATAATAATTAAATATAAACTAACAAAGTTCAAATATACAAAAATGTTAAACTTGTTCGGCGTATGCTTATATAAGATTATTTTAATATAATATATATATATATATATATATATATATATAAATTAATTTAAGGCAAGCATAATCCTAAAATCTAACAAATTTGGTTCATTTCGACTATGTTGATTTATATTTAATTAGTATATATTCAATAGGAATTTTACATAATAAAACCGATGATTAGTAAAAAACTTTTACTGTATTTTTTAATTAAAATTTGTGTATAAAACTTATTAAAAATCCATGTTTTATAATCAAATTATTAATTTTAAATTTATGTAATAAGATAACTTTATTGCACTGTATCACATTTATTTATACTAAGTTGTTAGAAATAATCACAAAAAATAAAAAAAAATCGAGCTTCAATGAAAAAAACTATATTTGTTTTTAATAATCGCAAAGAAATTATTTCAAATGAATCGATTAACAAAAAAAATTTATGTTTGCTAAACATGTATTTCGTTGTTGCACAGTTTGTTTATTCACATTTGTTTATACTAAGTTGTTGAAAATAACTCCAAAATAAATAAATTGTAATAGGAAGCGGTTTAATAATAGAATTATTATTACATCGTTAAACATAATCACAAAGAAATAAATTAAAATAAATCAAGTTTTAGTAAAAAGTTATTGTGTTAAAAATGTTGGTCCTATGTATTCTTGTAACATCGTAGCACTATATCACATTTATTTACACTACTTTGTTAAAACTCATAACAAAAAAATAGAGTTTTAAATAAAATAGAGTTATTGAAAATTATAACAAAAAAAAAATTGAGTTTTAAATAAAATAGAGTTATTGAAAATAATAGCAAAAAATAAATTAAAATAAACTAAGTTTTGATAAAAAAATATTGTGTAAATTAAACGTTGGTAATATGTATTTTTTTAACGTTGTTGCACTGTATCACGTTTTTTTACACTATTTGTTAAAAATAATAGCAAATAAAATTAATTGGATTTTGATAAAAATATTATTACGTTAGTGATAATACCAAGATTATTTAATCTACTATCACGTAGTAAATTCCAAACATTTATTTGAAACACAATTGACTAAACATTAAAAAAAAAAAAAATAAAACCAATCCCAAACAAGTCTTATTTCTCTCAATAGTACTTTTCGAATACCTTTACCTCCTTGATAATACCAAGACAATTCATTATACTATCGAGGTATAGGTATTCAAATAAGTCCATAATGCATAATACATGTATACAAATGTGTACATACATAATAATGCAGGTGTTGCGTATACTTCAAACTATCACCCATTGCCGCCAAGGGATAAAATTCTTGTCATCCTCATCCCTCTTACCCTCATCCCCCTGCGCACATAACATTCTACCCCGGTTTCCCCTACTCCGCGCATCTTCGGCTCGCGGCGTCTGTTGCAATATCGAAATGATCGCTCTATGATTTTCTCTTTTCTTTCTACAACTACAACCCCTTCCAAAAATTAATAGAAAAGTTGAATATAGATGAGAATTAGACTTAGAAATTGGTATATGGATGGTATATTTTTTATGGATGGTATTGGCATTTTGTAGAATTTGATGTCGATGGTATTTTTTTTTGTATTATGTGGAATAAACAACTAACGCCCATTTTAATAAATATTAATAATTAATTAATTTAGACACATATATTTATGCACTGTAGTCGCAATAATCTGACAAGAAAAGTTCAACAGACGAAACTTATAAAACAGTTCTGATTGATCTTGAATTATTGAAAAAAAAAAAACTGGCAAAAGCCTCACATAACATTGAAATTATTGATTGGGACTTGTTATGGATAAATATTTACTTAATACGGAAATATATATTTATAACATATTAAAATATGTGAATAGAATTAGGTTCGTTTGCTCTTCCATAAAAGGATCAAAATTTGTGTAAGTGTATTCATTTAGTAGTACGATAAAATATTTTTTTATATAATAGATTTCTATATATAATATATTTCTATATACTCTATATAAAATATAAGTTTTCTTGTTCATATGTTAACGAATAATAATAATTTACTGATATGCATACACCGACTTATTACTTTTTTCATAATAATTATCAATAAACTTGAATAACCATAGTTGGTATGAAATATTTGAACAATATTTAAGTTTATGTAAGATTTTCTCATATCAGCCTATACATGATTTATTTTTATTATTGCATTATTTTTTTGTTATAGAGAATCTTCACAAATATAAATAATTAGTTATAGAGAATCTTAGAAGGGAAAGGGAAAGGGTACTTGTATTGAATTTTTCGTAAATATAACGTTTTTGCAAAAAAAAATAAAAATCAATGTGAGATTGTTCTGTTCGTTAGTACAATAAATATATTGTGAAAAAAATCAATTGAAACTTAACCTTAGTCATTTGTTAATGCATGTTTTCCTTATTTAGCTTGTTTGTTCAGTATTATAACAATTAAATACAACCTTTCAAAATTAGAATAACCAAAATCGTTAGAATTTTTTTTGTATATGCTTACATCGTCGAATATGATTTACATAAAAAAATTAATTTACAAAATTGGCACTTGACTTAGATATTCTAATTGTAAGTACTACCATAAATTTTCTGATGTTCCTTACTGAAATAGACACAGATATTTAAAAAAAAAAAGTTTATATTAAATTGTTTATAAGAGATATGCTTTATTTGCATTTTGCATTTTTAATTATTGGTTGTTGATAATTAAATGCGAAAATAAAATTAATACCAAGAATAAGTTCTCGACAGACACGTAACTTGAGAATTAACGATATATGATCAAGAAGACGACATCAGTAAAAAGAGTACATCACTATGTTTGGTGTTAATTAATGCTAAAAGTTATTATTATTCCATTTCAAATAAAAAAATTAATATATATATATATATATATATATCAATTCAATTAAAAACAAAGTGGCCGATAAGTTTTTTATATTTAGTACTACTTCCTTAGAGTATAATCTAAATTGTTAATTTTATGGGGCAAAAAGTGCAAAAAATGGTAAATCAGTTTTTGAGATAACAAAGCGTTCGCTTTGAATGATTCAAAAACCATTTTATTTGTATTGACGAAATAAAAAACTGATAAATTTTTTGTTCTAATTTAAAGATAACAATACATCTTATAAAGCAATCAAAATAATGTATACTTAAAATTTATTTTGAAGATCTCGTAAACTAAACAAAAGTGTTCGTATCCAAAAAAACTAACAACAAAATTAAAACTTTTGTTAAGGATTTTCAAACATTGCCGTTTATCTCATAATAACAAAGTCCTAATATTCAAGGTGGTGGCTGGTTATACATACTTTGCCTTCTACTTTCAAATATTGTTGTTCAAAAAATCATAACTATACTGGTTTTTATGATATCGGTGGTGAACCCTTCACCCGAAGATTTTTAAACCCCCCTATATCTTCGTAATATAAATGAAATATTCTACTTTGTTCAGAATAGTCTAAGATGTTTTCTAATACTATAATAATAGAAACGATGTGGCGGAATTAGCTCATGTACAGCGTTTCCGATTCACACGCCAGAGGTTAGAAGTTCGAATCTCCGGCATAATATAGAAATACTATTAAAAATAGTTTGAAATAAATAATAAACAAAAGGATGTACTGATGTACATATAATATTAGAAAATGTTCAGCCACACAGCATTATTGCTTAGAAACAAAATTCAAAAAACTCGAAATACAAAAAAAATTAATTTTTTTCAAAAACATCAATTTCTTCAAAATAAATCACAATACTGAAAAATCTAATTTTTTCTCAACAAATTTTAAAGTTTTTTTAAAACTGTTAATTTTCGGTAAGGAAAGCACGATGCCACATAATACTAGTTCAAAATTTCAGTATCCAAATTTAAATAATCCCACGAACTTTATTAAGTGTAGTAAAAAAAATTAAACTTTTTCAAAAAAAGTCATTTTTTCAAAATAAATCACAATTCTGAGAAATCTGATTTTTTCTGACCAAATGTTAATTTTCGGTAAAAAAAGCACGATGCCACTCAATACTAGTTCAAAATTTCAATATCCAAATATAAATAATCCCACGAACTTTATTGAGTGTGGTAAAAAAATTAAACTATTTCAAAAAAGTCTGAAAAATCTAATTTGTTCTCAACAAATTTTAAAGTTTTTTTGAAAATGTTAATTTTCGGTATAGAAAGCACGATGCCACGCTCTACTAGTTCAAAATTTCAATATCCAAATATAAATAATCGCACGGACTTTATTGAGTGTGGTAAAAAAATTAAACTTTTTCAAAAAAGTCAATTTTTTCCAGAAAAAATCACAATTCTGAAAAATCGAATTTTTTCTCAACAAATTTTAAATTTTTTTTGAAAATGTTAATTTTTGGTAAAGAAAGCACGATGCCACGCAAGATTAGTTCAAAATTTCAAAATCCAAATATAAATAATCGCACGGACTTTATTGAGTGTGGTAAAAAAATTAAACTTTTTCAAAAAAGTCAATTTTTTCCAAAAAAAATCACAATTTTGAAAAATCTATTTTTTTCTCAACAAATTTTAAAGTTTTTTGAAAATGTTAATTTTCGGTAAAGAAAGCACGATGCCACGCTCTACTAGTTCAAAATTTCAATATCCAAGTATAAATAATCGCACGGACTTTATTGAGTGTGGTAAAAAAAATTAAATTTTTTCAAAAAAGTCTTTTTTTTTAAATAAATCACAATTCTGAAAAATATATTTTTTTTCTGACCAAATGTTAATTATCGGTAAGAAAAGCACGATGCCACGCAATATTAGTTCAAAATTTCAATATCCAAATATAAACAATCCCACGAACATTATTGAGTGCTGTGCTATATCGAGTCAAGTCAAAGTCAAAAACATATATATTTCAATAAATGTAAGTATATAAATTGCATTTTATAACATGGGTTTTTTACCCGTAGGTATTGTATCCTTCATTGGATTTGATTTTTCAAACAATAATTAATTCAGAATATATAAATAAATTCATATTTGTGTGACAAAAAAGAGGAAATTGTGGTATATCGTTCGATTCGACAGGCCTTTAATAAAAAGTGTCTCTATATCTGGTCGAAATCGCGTACTGGCGTACCTTCCTGCCCACCTATCGGCCGATGAACACAAGTACAACGCCGATACCGAACCTCGCGAAGAAGACGCGAAAGAGAGAACTCATCGCGTCGCGTCGCGTCGCATACAGCGCGCTTTTTTATTCCTAGTAGCAGTCCGCCGTTCTCTGTCCGCCGATACGATCCGAAGCCTGAAGTCGCGCATGTTTTTCAGCTTTTGTGCCATCGAACCGCGATTGGCTAACAGTTCGGGGCGGGGCGTTTAGAATCTCTTCTACTCTCGGGCTCAAGCTAAAGATTCGCGTCTCTGTCTAGCGAGACGAACGCCGCTGGGTACCCCCCTGACACTGCGCCGCTTCAGGTCTACGCCGGAGTGGCTGAAACAGCAAGCGCGCTCGCTAGGAGCTTCGTCAGTGTCGATTCGAACTTGGAACGGTACGGTCGCTTTTGCACCAGCGACTTACGTACGCGCGTGTAATAGACATATATAACTAACTTAAAATAAATATTAATTTAATAATAATCAAAAATTTATTTAGTGACTTTTATTAATTTTTCTTAAAATAAGTGACTTTAACCAAATTTAGTGACTTGTCCAAATTTTAAGTGACTAAAATTATTGGACTAGTGTATCAATTACCCTGTGATTTTCCAAAATTGTGCATTTTCCGTGTAAGTGGCTTTTCGCGCCCGTATTAATGCAAGTGTTGTATTACAAGTTTCAAGACAGACGGGATTATTAATAAGAATGCAATTATGCCATGTGTATATATGAGCTTTTCTTGAAAGGATCCCACGTTGGCATTTGACTCCTGATAAAGGACTTTGCTGATTCGTCGTGCAAAAACTGATAAGATAACATGCTCAACCATTATGAAAATAGTTCGGATATTATAGTGAATTGAAGATTTTTTTAAGACTTGTTTATGAACTGTTTTGTGCACAGTGTTCAAGTGTAAAAGTATGATTAAATTTGTTTGTTGATTCACCGAGACAAATTCTTAGTGTGATCATGAAACGAAAAGTATTTTACACCCTTACCTGCTAGCCTTCAATTGTGACGCATGACTGCTAAAAATCCAACTATAGCTGGCCCGATTGGCGGCGGCATAAAAACCTCAACAACCCCAAATTGTACCCCCCAAATCACGGTCCGAGGTGATCTGATTCTTAGCAGCAACAATAACGCTCAACTCCTTGAGTCGAATATTTCGAAAAGTGGTGAAGAATTAAGACTTATGCAGCCAACAGTGGCGGGATTGCTGCCGGCGCAGGCAAGCAACGATTTTGCGCATCATCTAATGCAGAATAATCATTTGACTCATAATATTAATAATAATAATAACAACAATTCGACTTTGGGAGCGAACACGAGCCAATTGGCAGGTGTCGGCATGGAGGCGATGCAATCGATGGATTGGCTTTTCAAAAAGGAGAGGATTTATCTCTTGGCGCAGTTTTGGCAACAGGTAGGATCTACTTCGAATTATATAGGGGAAGTGCGAAAAATTTGCGAAACTAAATCCATCTCGATATTTTCCAATAAAAAAGTGAAAAATCATACAAAATCCAAACTCTACTACACAATTTTATCTATGATAAAAAAATATTACATTTCATATTTATTCTATGACAACCCAAAAAACAAATTTACGAAAAGTATTCCCTGTTACAGTTACAGTTACAAAAAATAAGTGTCTTTAAAATAAAATTTGTCCATCAAATTTCTCTGTTCTAGTGCATGATTCTATGTATCTAAAATAATAAGTGTCAATTTACTAAGCAAAGCTGTTGTGTAGCATATATACAAAAACTTGGTGTGCTAACGACGCTTTTCTTGTCCTCAAATTTTTCTTCATAATTTTCGAAAAAAAAAATTTTTCATAAAAATATAATTTTAACGTGTATAAGTGTTTTTTGTATGTGTTATGTGTTTCTTATAATTGGCCGAATAGCTTAGGAAAATTCAATAATTTTAATTTTTTTTAAAACACTAGTGAAAAACCCGATAGGAAAAAATAATTTTGAATTATTTTTATTATTGATAATTTTTAAAACATTTTAGGACAATTTAGGAATTTAAAATTTTTATGCCAAAATTTTTAGGAAAGTGCTTTTTACTGTTCGTTATTAAAATCGTGTCATAGAAATTATTCACGACATATGTGACGAATATTAGGTCATCATAAAAACATCGAATAAGCGAAACAAAACTGCATGTTTAGCAAAAAATAAATTTTGTGTATTTGTTTTGAATGGTTGAATTGGTCGAAATAATTTGCTTACTATTTAGTAATTCCAAAATTACCAAAATATCAAAAAAAAAAAAAATTGAAAAAAATCTGGTGCGGCTCAAAATGATCAGTGTATGTACAATAATTTTATTTTCAAGAGTTAAATTGGTGGAAATTATTTGCTTATAATTTATTGAATTCTAAATTACAAAAAAAAAAACGAAAAAACGACAAAAAATTTTTTTCAGGTGCGTTTAAAAATGATATAAAGTGCATGTTTTCGTGTGAACAAAAATACATAAGTATTTTTGTGTATTTGTGTTAAATATTTAAATTGGTCAAAATCATTTGCCTTGAATAGAAACTTCAATATAATCAAAAAAATTCGAAAAAAAACCCAAAAAATTTTTTTTTAGGTGCGTTTAAAAATTACCAAAGTGTATGTTTTCGTGTAAACAAAAATGAAAATATAGAGTCAAATAAAAATATAGTCGAATATAATACAAAAGTATTATAAAACTAAATGTTAGGAATTGATAAAAAATGTGTGTATGTTTAGCAAAAATGTGAATTAGTTTTAAATATTCCAAACGCAATTGCTTATAATTTAGTAACCTAGAAGTTACAAAAAAAAAAATCGGAAACAAGAAAATTTTTTTTTTCAGGTGCGTCTAAAAATGATAAAAGTGTATGTTTTCGTGTAAACAAAAATACGATGAAAATAAAGAAAAAATATTTTTAATATTACTGTTAGGAATTGTTAAAAAATGTGTGAATGTGATTTGTGATTTAGTGACCATATAGGTACAAGTAGCTACTTTTGAAAAAATTATATACATAGTGAAATTATTTTAAGCATGGCCATATGCAATTTTTTAAGTTCCCAAAACGTATAAAGTGATGTGAAAAGTTGTAGAAAAAATATTAAGTACAAGATTTGATTTTTAGTCAAATATTTTTATGACATACCCGGACGTCCAAATCACTGGATTGCTATTAGATTTAGACATTTAAAGTACTAGCAAAAATTTGCTGATGTTTCCATATTACCATATGGAATAGATGCAATTATTAAAAAAAATATATATATATAGGAAAATTAAGGAAATTTTAAGTAACATGAAGTAGCAAAAGAATAGTTAGGTGTATTATACATTATAATTCGTATAGGTCGAAATAATCCTCCGGTAAATTGATCTGCCCATCAAAGGTCGCTCGTCGTTGACTTATTTGCCGCAAACACATCTCCCGCGATCATTATAACGTTTTATAAATATATATCCCTCATCATTTCATTCTTGAGAAATAAAACAGCGTCGGTCGAAATCCCAAATTCTTTTATCGACTTTTTACGACTATTCGACAAGAGAAGAATGCTAAACGGCGCATATGACACTAACAAACTAACAAAAACTAACACTGGCGAACAAAAATCAAGTAATATTAACTAACACGAGCTCTCCCGCGATCTCTCACTCAAGACATCGACACCAGAAGATATTTTTTAAAATAGAATGTATCGATATGTGTCGCATGGACGGGGACGAACTGAGAAAAAAATCAAAAAAAAAAAAAAAAAAATTGCTTATATGTCTGTTCATAATATACAAAATTATCTGTAAGACTAATATTTTATATAAGGGATAAAATATCTTAGGCCCTTTTATAAAATTCATAACTTTGTTACAGTAAACTCATTGTGAAAATCATGTAAAATTTACTCATAGCATCATGTTCACCACTTATAATTTATTTTTACAAAATTTCAAAATTTACTTAGAATCTGTCTCTCATTACCAAAATGAGTTTATTGTACAAGTTATTTTAAAATAATAAATGTGTGAATGAATATTTTCCATACTTATAATTTTTTTTTTTTTTTTTTTTTTTGAATGAAAATTTTACTTTTTTCATGATTTTGAAAGTAGTATTTTTAATTTATGTTTGATACTAGAGGAGAATTTGATAATGAATGTGTTAATAATTTTCTTACTTATAATTAAAAAAAAAATTATGTGACATGAAAATTTTACCATTTTAATAATTTTAATAATAGTAGTATTAATAGTTTTTAATACAAATTTGATACTAGACGAAGTTGATAATAGTTGTGTTAATGATTTTTCAGACATAATTTAAAAAAAAGAAAAAAAATGAGGTGGCATGAGTATATCATCACTTTAAAGATTTTGCCAATCTTATTAATTCTTTTTTAATAAAAGTTTGATACTAGAGGAAGTTGATAATAAGTGTGTTAATGATTTTCCATACTACCTCAAGTAGTAATATTTATATTTTCTATAATACTTTGATACTAGACGAAGTTGATAATGAGTGTGTTAGTGATTTTACTTACTTATAATTTTTCTCAAAAAAAAAAAAATAAGTGACATGAAAATTTTACCACTAATTTTAAAAATCATATTTTTTTTTAATATAAGTTATATACCAGACAGCGATTTGTCTATCTCCCATCATTTATTATTTCACCAAGTAATAATTTATAGTCGATTAAATTTCCCAAAGTGTCAAAATCTACTCAAGTGAAAATTCGTCACTGGCCAACTATCATAAATCCGCTGATTCACCAAATCTTCAAATATCGCTGAGAATTCCAACAGACTCTAATATTAGTGTGTGTCTTCTATATGCATGTGTTCGAAAATAGTTTTATTTATTTAATAATATTTCTTAAAAATCGTTAATGTCGAATGCGACGTGAATTTTCACAATCTAATGTGTTCAGATACGTCAAATCTTTATATTTGACACATACAGAACGACGTAAGAATTTATTTTTCTCGTGCCGCTTTTATTGTTTTTATAGACTTTAACGGAAAATTCCAATAATAAAATTTTCCAAAAATAAATGTCAAAGATGGAAATAGAAGAACTGTCGATTACTTGTATCGTCTTACTAATAATAGAAGTTACTTACTTAGATCTCGATAGGCACTACGGTGAAAAGTATCAATAAAAGAAGTGATCATAATATTTACTTTTTTGAAGCAACTATATAAAATGTGCAATTTTTTTTTAGATATAGCAAAATATGAGTGATTTATGTAATTAAAAATAAGAACATAATAAGTTTAAAGTAAATAACTCACGCAAAAAATAAATTTGAATTCAGGGTAAAAATTAGTTCGTTTTTTCATGTTTTTTCACGAGTAGCAAAATCTTTTATTTATGTATATATTTCATGTTTATTATTCAAAATTGGTTTCTGCGTAGGCAGGTAGCATCGAAGTTGCAACTTCTTTTGCCTTTGTCATTAGATCACTAATTTAGTAAATTTATTAGAACCATAAAATATGGCCCAAGTGAATTAACATCAAAAGATATCTGTATTGGCATCAAACATAAACATGGGAACTTATGTAGAACCCGAAAGACAGAGACGTAATAACAAAAAAAACATTTTTTTTGGGAATTTGCTATCACTGATTTACATGCTTGAGTATAGTGAGAGAAATATATAAGAGTCTCACTATATACTCGCAATAAAATTAAGGAAAATAATAAAAACTTGTAGGATTTAATTACACTGTACATCTACATTTAAATATTTTGCATTTCGGCCCCTTCTAATTCATCGATATATTTAGAACCATGTCACTTCTAATAACCAATCAAGATGAGTTACATATTATATGATACATTTAAAATCAAAAAGTGACAAATCATACTTCACAGTCTTTTGTATTTATTTTAGTATTAAATCCTGATATAATTTATATTCACTTTACGTAAGATTGTACTTAATAATGTTCGCCGAGTGCTAAACGGTGCAAAAGCTATTATTTATCTGCAAAATGCATTTTCGGTTGAAGCGATTGTCATGACTTGACAATTAATGTCGTTAAAGATAAATTTGTGTTACGGTTAGAGATATATAGATACAGGTTTGAGAAAACAGATTGGAGAAAATACAACTAAAATTCCCTATTTCAAAGCAAAAATCAACACTACAGTGTAAATAAAATATTTGAATAATTTATAATGAATAATAATACGCTTTTTTATTAATTAATTGATACAAATAGTTTGTCGTGTTAATATTTTAATTGTCAGAAAAAATAAATAATCCGCAACCCTCCGCGCGGTTATCATTGCTCCCGTAGTTCAGCTATTCTACGCTAGATGTGGCGCCACGACCGAGCGCTTGATTCTAGTTCGAAACCAACAAAACTTGTATGAATGCTTCGAAATACAATATTTTTTTAAAATTTGTATTTATATACTTATTTACTTATTTATTTATTCATAAATAATAAATAATTATACACAAATATTATAAAATATATAATTTTTTTTAATATTTTACTCTTGAATAATAGTACTTTATACGATGTTGAAGTGATTTTATATAGTTAAGTGCATCAGTTTTGTGCTTAATAATAATATAAGAATTTTTTTTAATTAACTACATTATTTAAAATGATTCTAGCAATATGTGTGTAAATCAGTGATTAAGCAATTACTCAAATAATAAAATTAAGTTAAGCGAAATGCCTACTAAAAGATGATGATAATATTTCATTTAATATTGTTGAAAGTTATTGTGAAAAAAAATCATAAATTTTAAATTTTTAATAATAGTGAGAACTTAGTATTCCTTTTCAAGAATAAGTTTTTTTTTAGGTAGTATTTGAGTAAGTTTATAACTTTTGAGAAATTAGCTTTTTTTATTTGTTTTTTAACTTCCCGTAGGGTAAGTTATTGTAATGGGCCGAAAATCGGAATTGAAAATTTTTACATTTCTCGACGTTTTGAAGGTTTCTGAACGTTTTGGCATACCTCAGAAAAAATGGATGTGTGTGTGTGTGTGTGTGTGTGTGTGTGTGTGTGTGTGTGTATGTATGTATGGATACAAATTTTCGTCCACGTTTTCGGGCGTACGGATCAACCGATTTGAATGGTTTAAAAAACATTCGATTCCTATTAATAAGGAGAAGAGCTGATTAGTTTTTGGCAAAGCCAGGTCCAGCAGTTACGGAGATAAGGAGCAAAGAGTGCAGAAAATAGAAATCGAGTTTTGGAGAGAACGGAGCATCCGATTTGAATGATCTAAAAAACATTCCATTAGTAATGATTGGGAGAAAGGGTTATTAGTTTTTCGCAAAGGCAGGCCCAGCCATTTCGGAGATACAGAGCTAAATGTACAAAAAATGGCAGTTTTTGAGAGAACTAAGCGTCCGATTCAATTGATTCAGAAAACTTTCTGCTTGTCTTAACAAAATAATTGATTTTGGAAAAAAAAAATTTGTACCATTTTTTTTTTTTTTTTTTTTTTTTTTTTTTTTAATTTTTTGTATATCGAAAATAATTCAGATTTTATTTTTAATTCTGACTATAGTTCTAATATACTTTAAACAAATAATTTCAACTCTGCAATTCAGTTTATATAATTATTATAAATATTAGACAAAAATACAATATTTATAATAATCTATTTGAAAACATTCAATATTCCTCGAACGTTTCGTTACGGTACGGGAAGTTCCAGCAATTTGCCTTAAGGCACGATGCCACCCACCCCACTAGTTTTTTTTTATATTGTGGTTGAAATGCACTTGTGAAAAAATCAAAAATTTTAGAATTTTAATAATAGTGGCATTTTTGTATTTCTATTTAAGTGTAAGTTTTTGAGGAATTAGCTTTTTTAAAAAAAAATGTTTCTAATTGATATTGTGGTTTGTTATATGTAAAAAAAAAATTTTCAATAAAAAAAAAATATTATGTACCTAATATACCTATATTTATGCTTGTAAATACATGTATTATAAAATCGACCAAATATCAAAAAACTATTGATGATCCCATAATAATAATTCTGGAAACAAGTAAATCGACTACAAAATACGAGAAGTCCAAAATTCAAACTTCATCAGACCATTACGATATGCGGCTCCAAAATCATAATTGTCTGTCAATGATACCGGTGCAATATATGTGTGTATATAATTAGCAATTAACAATCTCACAATATGTGAGAAACAAGAATCCTACCTCGTTTGGTCTCCTCTTCCCTGACTTGCAACAAGGTAACTCCATACATACTCATAGCATACATACAAGATAAATATTGCAACAGAAGCGAGCAATGCATCATTTAATTGGAGCCTAGGTAGATAATAGACATAGGGTTAGTGAGAAATTTTGTAATAATAATAAATAATAGTAGTGAAAAAAATCTGAAAAATTTTGCAGTGAAAATACGTGGTCTGTAGTACCATAGATTGCACCCCTTGTTTTAACGCCTTGTTGTTGATATAATTTCTTAATAATTTGAAGATTTTTTTACTATAACATTAATTGTAATAGGTTTTTGCTATTTGATTTGAAGTAGTTTAAGGTACATCACAATTTGTTTCACAAAATTATTGAGATCAAAATTGTTGATTTTGTTAATATAGTCAAATTATAGAGTATTACTAATGGTGAAGCCAAAAGAAGTTGATGGTGCGCAAACCTGGTACATTGACCATGACACCTACTTGATTTACTTCTTAAAAATCTTTAACCATGACACTTTATTGTATCTTACTTTTAACCAACAAAATTTTAACCAACTAATTAATTAACCCCACCAACTCTACTTCTACTTACTCTCTAGCCCTTTTTCTGGCGCCCCGTCCCATCTTCGGCGAGAGAGCTTTGTTTTTACGTGATATACGAAAATTCCCAATTTATAATTATTAAAGTCGTAGAAGTTAGTTAGTTTTCCTCTAGAGTTTCCCGTTTCAAGCCACTGTGACGACACGGGGGTTTGTGCGAGAGGCGGGAAGGAAATATTATTAGACCTTCATAATAATTATCATTTATGGTTCAATGTGTAGAATATACGCTTTTACGTGCAGAAATATAACTGTAATAAATATCATAGGCGTAGGTGAGGGGAAAGGAAATTTTTACAAAGGGGGTGGTGGTAATGGACACTTTGAGGAAAAGATTTTATTTTTGTAGAAACACTTGTAAAACTTTTTTTTTAATTTGAAAACTTTTATAAATATCTATACATACTGCTAAAAGTTAAATCAGTATTGCTTTAATCGATTGTATGCGTGTGCGTGTGCGTGATTGATACAGTATGTACGGGCGTTTGGATACGTTTTTTGAAAATAGTTAATTACTCGAAAATTTAACTGATTTTGATGATTTAAAAGCTATATCATAGTCCTTACTTTTATTCAAATAAATTTTTGGCTGAATGCAAGTGCATTTTTATATGTCAACTACCAAGAAAAACCTGAATACAAATATTTATTATTTTTATGATTTATTTTTATAATTTCTGAAAACGATTTCCTCGCCCATGTATTTTGCTAACAACATCTCATTTGTATGTGTTACTCGATAGATGGGGTTACAAACAGCGCATATGCTGTTCGCAGAGCAGCAAACTGCTGCTTTTCGACAAAACTTTTGTTTTAAATTAAAGTTACAACTAATTAAATTTATCATCATTATTGAACGAATACGAGAGAAAATTATATATATATATATATATATATATATATATATACAAAAAACAACGCTTGGTTAAAGCGCTTATGACTGCGTTCACAGTGGCTGGGAAAAATTATGGAAAATTAATTTTAATTAAAAAGAAAACTATATGATTTAGTATATGGCTTAACGAACTTGCAGGAATTAATAAATTAATTTTATATGAACTTGTAATTGAAATTGAATAAATTTAGTAACAAACACAAACACCAATGTGCGGTCATTTTGTAATTACAATTATTATAGAATAGTATTATTTCGTAGTAAAAATGTGTAGTAAAGATACTATCCATTTCAAAAAATACAAAATAAATTGCAAGCATAACAGAATAAATAAAATAATTATATATAGATCGCAAACACAGCAGCTTTGTCATTACTTCAATTTTAATTGTCTTCGCGCTTCATAGGGGCGCCACTAACTATAGCACGTAAATTAACCAATAGGTTCAATTCTAGGTAAGATTATTATAAAAGTATAATATGAATGTTATAATAATATAATCAGTTATTTTAAAAGTGTGATAAATTTGGGCACAGTAAACCCCCTGTTAAGTGCGGAAAACACTAAACAACAAGGATAATGTACATTTGTACTGTGTTAAGTCTCGTGGTTTCAAGTTTTGTTCTACTATTCGAATTTTATTATTTTTTTGGCAAAATTTTAAATTTGTTTTTGCGACAATAATAATTACTAAATGTTTAAAGAAAAACGATTGTTATAATCATAAAGAAAACTTTTTTGTATATATAATTTGATGTAATTTATGTAAGTAATAAATTATTTGATGCACTTTTCAAGGGTTTCTTATAGTGCAATGCAGAAAAGTCGTTTGTTATATATGACAAAGCTGTATTTAAAGTATAAGTGCACATAACTATAATGTATATATATATATATATATATATATATATATAATGTGCGTTTATATTTATGCAAATAGTTTGATCGATCGTTCTGCAGTCAGGCGGTCTTAAAATAATTTAATGTAAGGCTTGCAAGTCGCGATAATTACTCTAGATTTATACAGAAATTAATAGTGTACGTTTTGCATTTTATTCTCTAAATGCAACCATTACATTCTCACCCCAAAAATCTTCTCTACCAACCACCGTTTATAATACGCCTTCTATATTTGCCTACAACCGTTTATAATTTACCTTTTACCTCGTTTCAAAATAATTTTCGTCTGTTAATAAATACATAAAATGTACTCATTGATGGATTGACAAATCGTTTTTTTATAAACACGAAGGGTGTCCCTGCTTTTTAATAGCTGGCAGCCAGCAGGCAGCAGGCGTATTAAATATTCCCGATGACTCGACAATTTCCATCGATGGCTCAATAAAGGGCCAATTGATGAACCTAGGATACGTACATGACTTTTAACATGAGTTTTTAAAATACTCAAATCGAATTCGGTAAATTAATTGTCGAAGTGGAAAATGTACATATTTATTCGAAACTGATCCCTCATTGAAGGCAATAAAAAAAAAATATTTTTAGTAAAGCAATATTAATTTTCCTGATATATTATTAGCAAGAATAATTTGTAACGAATTTCAATATAAATTTTCAAAAATTATGAATATTGATTAAAATGAGTATGAGTAGAATACATAAAATTATTTGTTATTAAAGTTTTTGAATAATTTTTTTATATTTTTTTTCTTATTGAATTTCAACGATAAAATTTTTAATGTGTGTTTTATTTTTTCCCCTTGATACTAGTGAGTTTACCATATGATTCCTTTCTATTTCGATCTCTCGCCTCTTGGAAATCACTAAAATATTTTCCGAGTCCTTTTTCCCAGTTCGTAATGTGATTGTCGAAAAACGTTTGATTTTATTCCCGTGAAATAAAATCGCGAGGGTTTTTTTCAATATGTATTGCCCTTTGTATCGGTCACAACCTATGTATTTTTTAATAGAGCTCATCTATTGTTTTTCGAGTACTTTCATGTTTTATTTTCGTCCGCAGTTTTTTTCATCGGATTATTAAAATTTATACGTTCACGTGTTGAATCACTTTGATCAAATTTGATTAATTGAACCTGCACTGTAAAATGTTTTAAATATAATATATAAGTCTGTGGTAATAAATCATAGAAAACATGTTGATACAAAATTAATGAACAAAAGCGAAATCCCATAATAATAATGAATAATGTTCTCCATTCATAAATTCCATTCTACAATTAAATATAATCAAGCGACCAAATGTATTAATTACGATGTCGAATGAGATCAATTAAAAACTGTAATATCGATATTAATTTTAATTGCCGTTTCATATGTACGTGTCAAGTGATATATCGATGTGTTTGTGAAATTATCGATGTGGGCTCGATAAGGAAACAACTTATAAACGATATTATACAAGGATCATCCAGCAACTAAATATATAATAATTAAACAAAACAACTTACTTTTGTCTCTTAATAATGCAATAATGGAAACTTGTTCGAACAAACATACTTCAGCTTTCTCCCTTTTAGAGCTTATTTCTAAATCAGTATAGAACTGTTTTGACGACTGTCACTACCGTACCCTGGCACAACCGTACCCAGTCTCCTCTATTTAAGATTATATATATATATATATATATATAA
This sequence comes from Ctenocephalides felis, assembly GCF_003426905.1. Lineage (NCBI taxonomy): Eukaryota > Metazoa > Arthropoda > Insecta > Siphonaptera > Pulicidae > Ctenocephalides > Ctenocephalides felis. Next base: position 15,863,298 of record NW_020538040.1, on the reverse strand, counting down.
ATGTGTCTATTATTATGTGTGTTTGTATATTTATATTTATCCCATTCACAGACGGTAGAAAAAAAGTCGGTTGTTTATTAAAACCGCCTCAGGTAGATTTAATCAAATGTCAATCAATCAATTTTGTTATTTGACAAAGCGAGACCTTAACTTTTGATTCGCTAATGCCATCGTTGCCGGCTACATTAAATCGTTTTTTTCTGATGTTTCTTAATATAACATTCATTGAATCGATTCTTCCATATTCGGTCAACATATGATTGAAAGTATAAACATACGGTATTATAATAATAAAATAAAAAATAGATAGAGATGATGAAGTAATGTGGAACCAAGGAAATTAATTTTTTAGTTAAGAAAATGCTGCGCACGCATATGGTGCGTGAGACCGATTTCAATAGCGTTCGCCTTCCTTGCACTTTATATTAATGTTTTTAGTGAATAATGATGGTCAAATTGCAATAGACCTATTTCTCCAATTTTGGTAATTTTTTTTAAATTTCTGTATAACTTTTGCTCCTAATTCCTATGATTTTTTATTACTTTTTTACTTACGAAAGTGTTTATTATTGATCGTTGCTCTCAAGCTGCCTAAACGAAAATTGATGAACCATTTTTTGTAAACCAAATCATGATTGCATAGTGAATAATTATAAGCAATTAATCTTAACCGATATCCATAAAAAGCGTTTAATTACACAGCAAACATTTGCACTTTCATTTTTGCATGATTTATATATTCAGTATTGACGTTTTGATTAGATTTTTATAACAGTAAAAGTGTGTTAGGAATTTTTTTTACATCTTAGATTTTACATCACGAAATCTAGGCAAATTTTAAAATTCTGATCGTAATTGATCAACAATCGTTGAATGCAAATTTATCAAAGTCTTTAGAAATCAAATGATTTTCAAGCTTATTTGTTTTAGATGTATCCGTGGTGAGAATCATAAATATGTATGACGATGATGTATGTATATAAAATTATGTCAAGATTGCAACATTTTTTGCAAGTTTTTGCTAGACATGCAGTTTTCTTAAAATAGATTAATAATGTAAATATTTTAATAAATATTTTGTTCGTTGTTACCAATTACACATGTAAAAATATGGATGCAATAAACAAGAATATTTTTTATTATGCGTATGTTACATGATTTTTTATTGTTATATTTGACTATAAAATGCACATTAATGTATATCGGGAAAGCTGAAGATTTATATATAACCATTAACATGAAAATCTAAGTAAAAGTGATATGCTTGAATTAATATATAATTATTATTTTCATCCGGCTCTCACTTAACTGTTTACAATATTAAATGATTTCACTTTGAAGTGGGAAAATGCTTGTTGCGCTCCAATCGATTTTAACGGAAAATTTATTTGAACTAAGAATAATTTTGTACTATAAATATATCATTTGTACCGTCTTCATTAGCAGAAATAACTACTAATAATTGTGTTATTATATGAAATAATTATTATATTTGTTCGGCAATGCGTGTGGCAAAGCTTATGGTTTTGTGTAAAAATATCTAACATAAATTCCACATTGATATTATAACTTTGTTGCATTTTCCTGGAGGCAATGTGAACTAATTGAAAACAATCTCCGACTTCGTACTGGACAGAACGTGTCTCGGTAGTAATTAGACAATACCGGCTCTATAATTTATTATTATTAAAAGAAAATAATTAAAAATATAATTTTTTAAATATTTATCGTAATTAACAAATCATAAAATAAATATAACATAGTTGAATAAAAAATATGTAAGTTAATTTTTTTTTTTTACTTCAAGTCCGACCAATCAGAACGTCATAATTTTAGGTTTAAAGTGAGGTTAATAAAAAAAATTTAATTAAAATTTTATAATAATCTAATTATTATTTTCATCTTGATCTTTAACTTTTTACAATTTATTCTATTCCAAAATTCAATTCGTCCCAATAACCAAAAAGTAGGCCATTTATGTATGTTATATCGGTTCAGTCATTTATTTAGCGAGGCTGTGCAAATGCAAAACAATAACATTGACATAGTTTCAGTTTATTTTATATATATGTTTAGTTTAACAGAAAAAACCTACAAATTGATGAATTTGCAAAAAATAAATAAATAATTCGAACGGCATGCTTGAAATTTCAGCGGACACGTGCTAGCACATGATGCTATTGAATGATGAAAACGATATATAATTATTGTTTATAGATTTTTTTTTGGATAAAATCAATAAAAACTGTTTTCTGGGAATTATTGAGTTTGTGGGAAGTACGTCGATAGATGGTTAAATAATTGCAACATGTGGAAAAATATTTGAATGATTCATTTATTTGAAATTTGAGCCTAACACGGAATGAAATATACAAATGTATATATATATATATATATATATATATATATATATTATATATATATATATATATATAAACATATATATAAATATAAATGTAAAGCAAATGTTTTATTTTATAGCTTCACGCATTCGACTTTTTTAATATAAGATTGATACTAAATTTCAATCAATAAATAATTTAAATATTAAAAGTGTTTCAAAATGTTCTATTACTTCCTCATACAAATCAATAAGGAAGTAATCCAGTTTAGCAACGACTGTTGACTAATCACATTAATCATTTCCCAAGAAAATATTCATCTATATTGAAGTATACTTTGTTAACTGAATTTGTTATTTCCAAAAATCAATTATTTTTCTAATTCATCAATCTTAATAATTAACAAGTATGAAAAAAGCTTTAGACAATATTTAAAAAGAACATCATCCTTTTTGGCAATCATTTTGAGTACACTGGTCAAACATTTTTTGTTCCTGAAACCTTCCCATATAGTCTCCATCAAATTAATTAAGAACCCTTTTCTCTCCCTGGTACGTCTGGACCAATATACACAAAATATTTTAAAGTGTGTTAATTTTCTATGGATGTATCAGTGTAAATTCATCATATTGTTTTGTCTTGTTCTCCCATCATTGTCCAATATTAGACAGAATATCCGAATATCCTTTTTGGGTACGTATGCGATTTATATTATATGCGAAATATTCGCCAGGTAGAGATGAGAGAGAAGTCGACCGTACGCCACATCAGTCAAAAAGTTAGATCAAATGATCTGAAGGGCATCGGGAGGTTCGCATTTATTATTTAGGATAACAAGATTTTTTTCATATACACTAAATATAACCCTAAACATTCAGGAACAAAGTAGCACAATTCATTATTTCCTAAAACATATTTGGACATGATAAAAATTAAAAATTGTTAACAAAATACACTCTTAGCAGTTCACTTGTACTAACAAGAGACACCCTTTCGTTGCTCGTCTGGGATTTTGATGAATCAAAAAAAAATATTCAAGGATCAAAATCAAAAGAATTTGGCATGATGATTTATTTGATGCCCAAAATGATGGCCGTGAAATATTAGAGGCCTAGGGAAAGCGGTTCATCCTAAACATTTATATATATGTATAAATTCTGGACATATCAATAAGAAACAAGTCGTTTGAATTCGTCGTCAATGAATTTACAAAAAGTAGAATATTAATAAAAGTGTGTATGTACCTTGTACATATAGATGTGTGTATGAATGTATTACCCCCAAATATTAGTCATATATATTTTGATCCGTGATCATTCAACTTTCGGTGGTCAGTTCTCCACAGGGGGAGAATCGTAAAACTTTTGCATTTCGCCACAAAATATCAGTAGATACTATACGTGGGGTAGTTAAAATAAGGGTAGTTCCTGTATCCGTCTGTTCGTCTGTCTGTCTGTCTGGTCAGTGACTCAAGCGTATGATCAGGACAAGACCCTTCATTAATACATACATTTCTCCCGCATTCATATCTCACTCAATACGAAATTTATTCTGGGTAGGAAATGGAAAGTTATATTTAGATGTGATTGATTTTAATAATAGACTCAGATGAAGTTTATGGATATCAGGATTGAGGGAATAATAATAATAATCTTATACATACACAATTAAAAGTTCTCATTTATTCATGAGCATTTTTGTTCCCCATCTCTTCATATTTTTCACCAGACATCAGTATCTCCTCTTTTCCCTTATCAGTCAAACCGTTTCGTTGTACCTTCCGACCTCATACTACGACCTCTTTACGGTGAACAGTTAACGTAACATATTAATCTGGAAAACCCTTTCCATGAAAATTTTCCTTTTACGAACGCTTTTTTTGGCAACTCTTCCTACAGACTGATACTAATTTTACCCTTTTTTCTCGGCACTGGGTTTTGTCTGTCCCTTCAGTTGTTTTTTTAGCTTTTTAGGCATTCATATTTTCATGTTTTATATCTTTCGGGGAAGGAAGGGAATGCATATCCATGCGATTTATTATTTAACAAAGAACTGATTTGAAAGATACCTATTGTTTCGTACATTCTCTGAAATTATAATAAGGGAATGATGGATGGGAGGGTCGAGTCCAAAACGCGTCTAAATTGGGGAAAAATTAGAATTTATCAAAACTGCTTATAAGATTTTAATCACACATGTTGTTTTACACTTTTATAAACTTTTTTATCCAAAAAATTCAAGTGTGTGATTATTTTTATTTTCATTTATCCCTTAATTCGATACAGATATTCCACAAAGCGTTTTGTTCCATCCGAATATTTATATATCTGTACGTGAGTCAGGTATTGAATGATATTAAAAGAGGGATACAGACACGACCCTTGAAAAATAGCCCTTAGTTATCAAAAAACAAAAAATATAGAATAACGCACAGAAAACAAATAAAGCGCAGAGAAAAAAGTTATATCTGCATACCGTTTCATTTTGCTTTTGGGGTAATTTTAAGCGAAAGGGTTGTAAAACGCGAGACGGTAAATTATTTGGGCGGAAAATTTCATCTTGATAATTCTTTTGAATAAAAAATATAAAACCACAGCACTTCTGCAATAACATTGTAAATAATATTTCAAATACTTCTTATAGCATCATTCATCATCTTGTCGTGTTAGAAAAACAACGCTTTGGAGAATCAATCTCCAATAACTCGTTCGAACACTTATTAAGTTTTTTTTATTTCTTTTATTATTAACATTAACACTTGAGATAAAACCATCGAACTAACTGTTCGATTAAAGTCAAACACCAATTAATCGTGATGCAATAAAACAAACGCTAAATGGATTAAAAGTTTCTTCCATTATCTTTAATTTAATGTTCAAGTACGGCCATCGTAGGAAAAGAGCTGGGTAATAGAAATATGATAAAATATACTTATTTATGTTCAAGGAATCATTTTAAATAAAAACTAAACTGTACTGTATAACAGTAATAAATATATCATCGAAATTTGCAAGACTTTCATGAGATTTCAGTTTTTTTTTTTTTTTATTTTACATATTGGAAAAGTGTAAAATATTTTGATCTAGCATGTAATGAGATATCTTAAGGATCAAGAAGAATGTTTAAAATTCTTATTTACTTGTTTAAAAATTATGTGTTAGAATAAGTGCTAGGATTTCTACATATTTACCCTCAATTTTATTTGTTTGCAACAGTTTAAGCTGCAAAGACTAATTTACGATTTGAGAAAATGTAATTTGAGTTCTTCTATTCATATGTTAAATATATTGATGAGTTTGAATGAAAAAAAAGGTCCTACCCTTCCATACCTTTCCTCTAACGTCTTTTACCTGCAATTTTACCTTTACCATTTAAAACTAAACCCAGCACTCGCCGACTCTTTGTCTATTATTTAAGTGCCATTCTCCGATAATAAACGCACAAAGTACATATAAAAAAGTGCTAATTCATTTCACACACATATGTTTGCATACGAACACACACATTAGAATATTAATTTTTCTTATGGAGATTTACTGAATATAATAAAACTCGAACTTATTCTAAGCGTCATCCGGTTTATTATGAATAAAAAAAAATTATTTTCATTTCTTTGTCCAAATGGGCAGATGTTTTAATGTACTATTTAATTTGAGAATCGAGTTCGGTGAATAATTATGCACGACGGTTTTTGTTCTGCTTTTATTAAAATATTTGACGCGAGGGCCCAAGGCGTTAAGGACAAGGGATTCATTAACAAAAGACCAGAAAACTGGTCTATTTAGAATAATTTTTTAAATTTACAAAAACTATAACCAAGCACGTGGAAAAAATTTGGTCTTAATTTGGCCAAATTTTTATTTCCATTTATATATTTCATTTTCCCCGTTTATTTTTGCATTATACGCATCAGATATGCGTATGTGCGTTGGGCCGTCGAAAATACGTAATAATTAAAAACGTACGCTGTGAGTTGTGCTTTTTTCTGGTTTTATTTTTTATTATTTTTTTATAAGTCGCTTTCCGAAAGATTCGCTGAGCGGACGATTCTGCTATATTTATTTACGAAAATGTACAATCTACCCACCCACGCGTTTTCGTGTGCGCTTGTTGCATTCGTATGGAAGCATACACTTTATGCAAATTGAGCAGTGGTGGCAAAAATTCGGCTCGGCGATAAATGATAATTTGAAGAAAAATGGAAAATTTAAATATTACTGTTAATCCTTTTGGTATGAGCGTTGACGACCTGTATGTACGTGTGTCGCTTACAAACAACATCAATCACTCTGCGTAAATTATTGAGGATTTTAATTTGTCACTGTGTTTGTAAATTTTTGAAAGTGTAATATTTATTTTTTACATTCATTTTAATTGATAATGATTGGAAAATCTTAAAACATGTTGTGTTACAAATACTTGGGATTGCTAGCTCGTACAGCAGTGACACTCCTGTTTAAAAGGAAGGGATTATATTAATATTTGTCGTTAAGATTTTCCATATGGAACATCAACCTATTTGGTAGTACATTAAAATGTCTAAATCGAATGCAAATCCAGTGATTAAAGTATCGCTATGTAAAATATATCAAAATCGTAACTATACCATTATTGTTATAACGACTTCCCAAAAATTTGGTGAAAAAAAGTGAAAAAGTGAAGTTCACGGAATGATAATTTTGTTGTATTTAGTTAGATTATTTAAAAGAAATACCAAAAAAATAGATATAAAATACATTATTAATTTTTGTATTATTTGTAAACGAGTAAGGTACAATATAAAAATGTTTTTGATGCCCTTGAGTAAGAGAGAGAGAAAATGAGTAATATTTTAGTAAATGTTCCTTGATTCATTTAATTTTTTAAGCTTTATTTTAAGAGTTATCCATAAAACTGTAGTAATACATAATATAAAACTGTTCCTAATTTCCTAAGCTTTATTAATATCTATTTATAAAATATTTAGGTTAAAATCAAAGTATTTTTGCAGTTTATCAGTCACATCAATAATTTCATTAAGTCGTCTTGGATAATTTTTTAGTTTCTTCAATTTTTTTTAAACATAATGGTCTTCATAAATACTTTTGTGACAATACTTTTACGGTTCAAATTATAATCTCGTACTCCTAAAGAATAATATAATGACATTATAATATATTACTTGATATATCTTTACATTTCTCTACGATCCTGCTCATGTTGTAATTAAACTGTTTATAGAATTTATTAAACAAAAAAAAAAAAAAAAAAACTCAGTGTGGAGACGTCCAAAATTTGATTCAATTTTATATTGTATTACAAAATTAATATTAGTTTATAAATATATATCAATTATTCTTTCTTGTAAGTGGTGTTCCTCGACCACCACTGCTTCTATTAAAAATTGACTCGCGCGCACCCATCGTTTCCTCCGTCTCGCATGCGATAATTGCTCAGCATTTGCGCCCTCGACCACCACTGCTTCTATTAAAAATTGAACTCGCGCGCACACATCGTTCTCTCCGCATGCGATAATTGCTCAGCATTTGCGCTTATGCGAGATTTCATATATTACACATCATACATATTTACTAAAACACACATCCGCGTACAAAACATCATAGAAAAATTCGTAAATAAAATAAAAAAAATCCGTAAATAAAATTAATAATTCGCAGATTCCATCGCGCGTTAAAAACGCATTCATTTTGCACACTTCGATGTTTGAATAATCAGAGATGAGAGCATTTTTAAATTGGTCTTTGTAATAAAAGTAGTAATTGATGCACATATTAGCAATTTGCGTACCTGCACGTTTTCAGGTCAGAAAATCCACCCTTTTTCCACTTAAGAAATTCCTCCACGTACAACAACCCTGACCTACCTTAACACGTTTTTCGATGTCCTAAAAGGGCAAAGACACGAAAAAAACAAGCTATATCTTCTCCTAACTTTTGCACGACAAGTGATCCAGAACCCTTCGTAAAAATAAGTGAAAGTGAAGGAAACGGAACGCAAACCTCAGAAACCAATGCGATACCAAGGGTTGTTCTATCCCTTGTCGAAGTACTTTTCCCCAAGCGGAAAAAAAGACTTATTCGAATTGATCTTGAAAGAGGGTAACTCGCTTCGATGAAGCTATTGATGCCTTCTTTATATTCAAGTGAAAGATATATTTTAAAGGGGATCGAGGAAACGAAAAGATGTAGACCGAGACACGTATATTTATAGGCTATAATTATCCTAATAATATTTTTAGAGTTTTGTACTTATGATCAAAAAACGTATGTCCAGGTTTCTTTTAACCCCCAAAGGAGCAACTGTGCAATATATGCGTTATCTGTAAACTAGACATAGTGAAGAAAATATTTTTAAAAAAAATATATTTGCCAAGATTCTAACATATGTGGAACTAATTGTACATATTTTGCAGATTTTGTAATGACTTGTAAGAAAATTAAAAATACTATCTAGTTAAAGGATGTTTGTGTCGCCCAGTATGTTGAGATCATTGCGTTTATTTTGGTTCTATTGTTATAAATAGTTTAAAAAGATTCTCTACAAATGCGTCTTTTGTATAAATTCTCCTCAATATATAACATAGTCTAATTCGAAAACGCAAATAAATTGTCAGTTCCCTATTTCCCTTCCCAAATATCAAAAAACCATTTTATCTTGCATATCTCGAACAGAATTGCTATGCATGAAAATCGGATCATAAAAATTTGCATCGAAAGCAAAGATATCGCACAAATTGACGCAATGTCTACATCTGATAAAAGCAAATAGGGTGAAGTATCGTCTTTTTTAGCAAGATCACATTTAAAGATTTAAATAACATCTATATATATTGTATTCAAAAATCGCTTTCAATATTTCTCCGATCCAAGGTTGAACCATTCAACATCTGTGCACAAAGACCTCTTCGAAAAAAATCTAATAAATTAGCCGAGTAAAAAATTTAGTGCGTAGCTTAAATCCAAATAACGATATATCTTCATCAATAATGAACAAAACGTGAAAAAAACTAAGTTCGAACTATTTCCGGTGTGATGCATGTACTCTACGAAGGAGATACCTTAAATCCGGACAGATTTATTTTAATTTATGGCGATTTTAAATCTCCCACTAAACTTATTTCTGTAAAGAAAAGAATGATAGAGAGGTCTTATAGTGGGAGAGCTGGAAGGAAACATAGGAGCTCCTAGGTCCTTCATACTTCTCTAAATTTTGCTCATTAGAAAAGTTGTAAATGTAAATAATAATATTATTTGACATCTGAACTTCTTAAAAAAAATGAATTTTCCAAGTTCTAGATTAAATACCCACCATGCCAATACTAGTACAAAATAATTATTTTCTCACATCATATTTTATTTTACAACTTTCCTATCCTTTACCCAACTCTCTTTCTATAAGTTTGTCACATCAACCTTTTTCTCAATATTTCGGACGATATTTTTAAGATTTTTTTTGGTGTTTATACGCGATCGCAAAGCTATAAATAACAAACATCTTATTCTTATTGGGTTGACAAGATCGATTTGTAATACAAGAATGGGAATTCGAATAATCGAAAAAACCAATAAATTACAAAATGTAACGCGCAGCAGAGGAATTGATACGGATCTGAAAATAACGGCTTATGGAATGATACAAGACCGGTAAATGGTAAATGAAATAATAAAAATTATATATCTATATATATATATATATATATATATATATATATATATATATATATATATATCAATTATTTCATTTATTGTATTTGTCTAAAAAAAATAGTCAAACCACTTTCTCATGATACACCCTCATCATTGTATGAGAACAACTTAACCTTGTCCCCTTCGTTCTATTGTATGACTTCAAAGCAAAAGAGCCCTATTCTAAATTCCAAATAAAGAAATTTGTTTTGCCTTAAGAAATACTAAAGACTGTTGACAAAAAACACGCACACACATTGTTGTGGTAACTAGAAGAAATGGAATTCAATTTGGGATTTGATTTGCAGTTTTTGTAAAAATAATAAAATTTTAAAATGTATCATTGTAATGGATAATATATTTGCCATTGGATAATAGATTTGCCAATTAATTGAACAGCAATCAGTCCGTCCAATGAGCAGTATTAATGAACCGGTTGGGATGATTTGACTTGATACTGCGTCGGTTTTACACATGGCAACCCAAAAGTTGTCTCATCTCTGTTGATAAATTTTATTATTACAATTTCTGTAACAGGACCAATATTTATTGATGCAGCAATGCCGGATGAAGGCTATTTTCACTTGGCAACATGTTGCTATCAATATTTCCAATTGAAAACTGATGTCACCACTTTTGACATCAGGCTGCTGGATAGTTTACATAACAGCATTTTTTTTTAATTTGAGTATTCTCTGTGTCTATGATCAGAAATTGTTGCTAATGTGTGTATGTGAAATTATTTTGCTGTTTGCCTTTTATTTGACTTAAATTTTGATACAAAAAGCACGTTGTTAACGTAAACACAAACCTGCATTGTGATCGCGTGCTTCCCGGTACTGAAAATGCTAATTGTGGAAAAAAATTACAATAAATCATATTATCGGCACATTATATGCCACAATAATTCCACGTTTGATATCACATAAATTACAGATAACCTGCCCTTTGCATAGAAATGAGATGTCGTAAAATTTCCAACTCCAAGAATTTAGATATTTTTAGTTTTATGTATATCTATTGTTACAATTTAAGTGTTTTTTAATGTTTCTAATAGCCACCTTTTGTCTATCACAAATTCTTTACACTGTTAGCTCATCAAAATTAAATGCAGTTTAAAACAGATATATACCTACTGAAATATATTTACACAAGCTCTTCCAACGACGATTACATTAGCTGTCGTAAAATTCAAAATTAAAATAAACTCATCCATTAAGTCTGGTTCGATAATACACACACTTTTTCGAATAATTTTCCATGATACAATAGGATTCGGTCTATGAAAACGTAAGTCTTGGCCGACATCTGGCTGATGGCGTCTAATTTAGTATATTTTTTTATGAAAAATCAAATCATGTGTTTGTAAATATTTATAAACTACCTTCTCGCTGGTAATAGTCAATAAAAAAGTTATATGTAGTAGAAAAATTATATGACTTCTAAATATGTGTGGGTACGAAAAATTTTAGTTGCCTAAATATTTGTGTGATGCTATATCGATTGTTAGGACGTGGTGGCGTCTTGTAATATAAATGAGTTCAAGTCAAGTTTTGTTTAAATAATTGTTTTGTGATTATATAAATTATTTCTCTATTTCTTGAACACGTCAATGTCCTAAACACACAATCATTAAGCAGTACTGGGTTACAGAGATCGTTCTCTCTAATAGTTTTGGCCTGTGACACGCGGTCGCAGCTAAAATGGTTTTCGTGTCAAACAGTTTAAGGTTCGATTAGGGGATTTCATCGTTTGCTTTCATGACATGTCAATAAATAGACTGAATAGAAATGATAAAAATCATACAACATAATATATAGAGATATGGATTACAATCGTTATACCGATAATATAATATTTTTAACAAATATTGTCTTTGGAAATCACGGTCTCATTTTTTTTTATATTATTCTGCATCTCTTTTTGAAAACAATGAGCAAAAATGTTTTATAAGTTGTAAACTATACTATTTTGTTAATAGATACGCCCCGTCTATAATATCTACTTGGAGTATAATATAGAACAAAAGCAAAAAAGAACCTTTACTTGAAAGGCATTTTGCATGAATAAGTGTAAATACCCGACCAAATATTGTGTACAATAGAAAAATATTGCATAGAAAATAATGTAATATAGTAGGTGGCTAAGTACTCAAAGTTAGCAAGGTCATAAAATAAAAAAAAAATAAAAAAAACGACCAAATATTTGATTTGTATGTGATCTGCCTGTCTAACAATCAACTTGTGATATGTTTAACTTTGCACTTGCCTACCATATCCATCGATTTATCTATACACTTGTCTACCTATTTACCTGTCTACCTGCCTACTTGTCTACTTTTTTACCTTTACACCTGTGTACATAACTACCTTTCTACCTAAATAAAAATATTTATTTTTATAATCATTTTAGACCACCAAATGTAAAATTCTATTTATTTTATTTTCTCTGCAACTCCAAAATTGCTGGACCTGCCTTTGCCAAAATTTAATTTTCACTTCGTCAATACAAGCAAAATGTTGGTTGAATCATTTGAATTTGGGCTGTTCTCCCAAAAACTTCTCCATTTAACTCTTTTTGCTCCGTATCACCAAAACGACTGTTCCTGCCTTTTGCCACAAAACTAGTCATCAAGTCTCCCCGTCAATACAAATCGAATGTTTTTTGAATCATTTAAATCGGTTGATCCGTGCTTACTAAATTGTGGATAAAAATTGTATCCAAACATACATACATACATACATACTACACACGCACACATACATCAATATTTTTCTAAGGCATGCCAAAATGTTGAAAAGGCTTTAAAAAAAAAACACTTTCGTTTTTTTGCGTAAAAAAATATAACATAGAAGTATCAAAAAGAGAGCAGTGGGTTATTTTACGGTTTATTCGTGTGTATCAATTAAGTATCTATACATGTACTTTTCCAATCATTAACTGGCTATTTTCTCGACCATTCTCTTATCCCACCCCCAAATTCTCTGATAGGGTGCAGACAACCCAGACCGCAGGGTAGTGGCGGGTTCGAACCCAAATACTGCGGTGCACCTCGTTTCCTTTGGCACAACACTTCGGCAGGGCATGTAATAGACATCGGTTTATCGGAAAAGGGTTAATTTGTTAGTTAAACAGGTCGAATATATTATTCTACTTAATTTCCTCAAAAGATACTGATTTGTTTTAAGACGTCTCCATCACACGAGGAAACTTGTCTTTTTCTATGCACGAATTTTCATTACGTGCGGACAATGGTTACGAATTACGATTCCTACATATGAAAGCAATAATTATTAGAAAGTAAACAAATTAATAGCGTGTAAATATTATTACAAATCGTATGTAAACATAATATTAATTCTTGAAAACTGTACACGTGTGGCCGATTGTTGATTCGAAGTGTTGCGAATTGAAGGGGACGTGCGGTACTAATATTGTTATGTCACAAAAGCATAACAAAAAAATGTGTCAAGTTGTGTAATGTGATATTTAGATATTGCATAAATAAGTTGTTTAATAAATACACGATTTGTTTGGGATAATGAAATTTATATAGACCCCCTTTGTTTGTGCAAATTTTTGGGAGTTGAGACTTTCTTACGCGCCAACTTGTGTGTTCTCTTCCGATCGCAAGCTTATTCATATATGATATTTATTTATTTTTGATTTATCTTTATTATTAAATACAATCTTTTATTATGATTAGTGTGCACGATGCAAAAATGCATTTATGAATGTATCGTTTCCGAGAACACAAACAGCACATAATTACCAGAATATATATTATCTGAATGCAAATACGATTATAAAAATTAGTTAAATATTTATTTTAACATTTATATCGAATTGCTTTTTTTCTGAAATCAATTCCACTTAATTTGTAACACAATACTAGCCCTGATAAATGAACTTTTTTTTGCTTGATCATGTATCTTACATTACAAATGCATGTTTAATAAAACTAATCAAATTGAAGAAAAATGCATACTGAAAGCTTTAGTATGTTTTTAAAATAACTATTTCATTTAAAGTATTTCAAAAGATCTTCAAGTTGTCAATATGAGTCTGTTTCGTATCGCTTTCTCTGCATGGGACATGTCGATACAAAAACCAAACATTTTTTTGACAACTAGGGGATCAACTTTTGAACTCAAGTATAAAAGATACAGAATGAAATGGATTGTATTTATAGATTTATTTTGCAGAAAAAAATTGAGAAAAAAAATTGAATTATTTTTATTCACACTCGGACGTCCAATCACTAGATTGGCAGTCGATTTATACATTCTAAGTACTACAAAAAAAATAAAAATAAATAAAAATAAAAATTAGAAAATCTTTGAAACTGTTTCTAATGTATTTTTTCTTTTGTTCCAGGTATGTAAAACGACTACAATATTACAAATTCAGTTTTACCTAATGTGGTGCAAGGATGGGTATTGTATGAAAATTTTATATACATGGTGAGCTTAAATCTACTGAATGAAATCGTGTGTCGCTTGAATAGCAAATGGTGTTCCAATTTTTATCTGAAATTGGATCTAAATTTAAAATTTCAATAGAACTCTAACGATGCATCATCAAGATCAGTCTATCTGTTTCCGAGAGATAATTCCGTCAACCGCAAGAATCATATTCGTTATTTTATGCGGTTTAATTTGACACATAAACATGTCAAACTGTACAAAATTAGGTACGAATATAATATAACTAGGAAATCATACATCGTAAAATGAATTATTTAATTTATTATTACCTAAGTGACTGAAATGTGTAGTTTCGGCAAGGAGAGTATTTATTACCAATTTTTCTTATCGTTGATGTCTCCATGATGGCTTGATTATGTGTCGGATACATTTATTTTTAGCGGTTATTTATATTTAGAAGTTTGTTAAATCGATATAGTCTCATTTCGGTGGTTTATTAGTATTTTGTGGTCTGACGCACCTTTTCAAATCGACATCCCCTTTTTCGGGACACATTTAAGGGGTTAGTTTATTGCTTTTATTGGTAACATGGCACCATGCTCTAATGATAGTTAAAAACTGATATTTTTGATAATGGATAATAATCGTTTGTATATCTACCTATTTATATATCATTTGGTGTATTCAATTCTATTCACGTGGTCTATTGGGAGTGATATAAATTCTTGTCTGTGATTTGAAATAAATAAGTCATTAAGCATATCGCATAAACATAATTATTCGAAAAATTTATGGATTTCTAAAACAGTTTATAACATATGATCGCATTAATTGTGCAAGTACGCCCGTTTTGTGATAGATAGCCCGCACTATCATTCATGAGTTTGAGAGCATCTTCTATTACAATGCGAAATATTTGAACTTGTGCCAAAATGACAAATCTGAAAAGCATAAGAGTATGATACATTTCTCTATATTTAAAGGATTAAATATAGTTTAATTGCTTTTTTAAAATTTAAAACAGATTTTGAAAACTCATAAAATAATAAATAATTGACACATTAGAAAAGAAGAGCAAAGTTTGACTTTTTTAAACCCACATTAATATGTGTAAGTAACTTTGTATGTTTAAAAAACATATTAAAGATTTTTTAATAA
Source organism: Ctenocephalides felis (assembly GCF_003426905.1). Classification (NCBI taxonomy): domain Eukaryota; kingdom Metazoa; phylum Arthropoda; class Insecta; order Siphonaptera; family Pulicidae; genus Ctenocephalides; species Ctenocephalides felis. Next base: position 15,847,686 of record NW_020538040.1, on the reverse strand, counting down.
ATACATTTGTAACTAATAAATATTTTACTAAACAATTTTTTCTTTTGTTTTGCTCTTCACAACTGATTTCTTCATTCTTCTATTCTTCTAAGTATAATCTTCCCCAATAGTACTCTTGCTCCTGTTCTTACTTCTAACTTCATTCTAATTCGACTCAACTATTCAAATTCTATTTAATTTCAACTCAACATTTCAAATTCTATGTCTTCACCGAAGATCGACCCAGAGATCGATGGCGTATGGGTCGGCGCGTTGGTAACTTAAAAATTGCTTTAAAATCAGTACTGTCACAAAAGGTTGTCAATAATTTGTCGTCACCTTTGATTAATCACTTGTAATCAAACCATATCGCATTAGATAGGATTACCGAATCACAGCATGGTTTGCAACTGTCAATCTAATAAATATTCAGCAAAAATAATTTAAAGTGTCCCCATTTCGCGTGCAAGGTAATTCGCATTCGCATTCGCATCCATCTCCTGATCACGGATCCCAACATATATATCAATATTATGATAATCTCCTGTTAATAAACAGATGACAGCGCACCACTACCGCGCAGTTTAAACTAAATTGAACACCAGGATGTGACGTCACGCCAATAACAATTTTCTAATCGCCGATCACAATTTACGGTGGGTAATTTACGGATAGTGTCAGCGATATTATACCAATTGTCGCTTTAATATGGAAAGTTTGTAACATATACATAAATGATATAGAAAAATTTGCGAATTGTGAATATATATTGCAACAATACAGTAGAACCTTGTTAGAGGCGATTTTGCAGAAGCTGGACCAAAAACGTGACATTTGAGGGTTTGTAGGGTAGTTTCACCGATGTAAGGTGGCGTATTAAGTGGAAAATTTTATCACAATATCGTCCTAACGATTACAAATCAAATACAAAAAAATAATACATCTATTACCAATGACCTATATATACTACACAACAGTCATTACAAAACAATTACTATATGAAGCTCAAGTATTGAATCCAGACACAAAGCTTTGTTCGAATATTAAGAAAAGCCTCATTTCCAAGTACGCAAAACTTTATTTCTACACAAATAAAATAGCGTTACTATGTAATTTTCGAAAGAAATACCCGATTGTTACATTCAATAACTTTGCGTCCGTTCTACAGAAATTACTAGGAAAAATTCTCGATCCGATAAAAAAGTAGAAATTACTGGCGGTCATGGATACGAAGCTCGATACACTTTTTCCTTTAAGCATATATGCATAGATGCACATACAGATACGTGTAATATAAAATTAGTGATGGACTTGCTATCCGCAAATGAAAGTCTTTTTAATGAGTAATACAACTCTCGTTGTATATTTTAATATGAAACACATTAGCATTTTGATTTTGCACAGAGGTGTCCGGGGAAATGTAACAGTAATAGTAATAGGATTAAACGAATCTGGGTTTTCTGTAAAATTAAGAAAATGATTTTATTATACTATTATAATACTTATATTATATAGCTATATTCCTTATATACATAAGTAATAAGTTTCCCACAAAACCTACAAAGATAATTTTATCAAAAAAAAAAAAAGAAAATTTTTAGAAATGTATTGGCTTCCAGTCATTTTCAAAATTATGAACTATTTTTTAGTGAAATTAATACCTACAATAAAGACCTGAAAACGTTTTTTAAGGCAAAACCGACAGGCATATGGATTTGTAACAAGAGTTCAGTTTTGATCAGAGTTTTCAATTAATGAGTGCTCTTCCACTTGTTCCCTCCAACGTTTTTCTTGGAAGCCTTATTCCAATATGATATATAGTTTAATAAATTTATATGAATAAACAATATTTTAATATTTAAAATAATGTTATCTAAAAAGTTGATACTAATGACCAAAGACTATCTATTACCTCGTTGGGTGTTTATTTATTGATAATTCTCCTCTACACCTCTGTCTTATACAAAATGTTGCGCATGAAGAAATCTATACGTACATACATAAATATACTTAGATTGTACATATACAAATCTAAAATATACATCTATATTTCAATTCTTAGATGTATTCGTATTTGAAGAATTACAATTTCGCGTGTCAGATCCAGCGATCTGATTTGGAATTAGTGACGGTTCACGGTATTGCTCGATCTTTTGTATAATAACACTGTGTTTTACTTGGTAAAACTTGTACAATACAAATACAATATATACAATACAAACACATTTGTATGGCAGTAAACGCAAAGAAGGGCGTCACATTACGAGAGCGAACGTGTTCGGCGGGAAAATCGAAATTTACCGCTGAGGAATAAGAAATTGGGTAACGATTGTTCTCCGAGAAAATAGAATTTAATTGATAAATCAATCGTTAATGAATAAAATTGCAACTTTACTTTACAAATTTACCGTGATATACCTCTTACACCTCACCCGTTATCAAATTATCCTACTTAAATATTAGCACGATGGCTAAAAATCTCTTTAAGTCGATGCCATTTGAGAAAAAATCTACTACAGATTCATCTTCAACTTATAATACCCCTAGAAATAATAAATTTATTTACTTTACCTAGTTTTAGAATTACTGCTACAATTACTTAAACATTTTTTTTATCATTTCTCCATATACCTTTATAGTAAATTTGTAAAAATTACGGTAATCACACCAATTCTCCTATCGATAAATAAATTCCAAAAATATGCGGGTATTACTGCGATAATCCTACTGGCACAAAACGTGTTAATACCAGTGAGTATCTTTCAATAACTTATGATATGTGATCAATCAGAATTATCGATGACTTTTTATAATTCAATTTATTTCAATGCGGGTCTATTTATTGATTGATACTTATTCGGTTCTTTTAACATCTCTATAGGATTTTGAGAAAATTTGAGAACCTTCCAAAATTTTTTACGGTGTAAACATTAACCATATTGTCTCGTTAACTACAACTAACCCTCGTCCAAACAAATGTTACAAATACTGACATTAAAAACTTCGCTTATTTGCGATCAATTACATTAACCCCCGAAATATAACGATAAAAGGGTTAGATTCCCCAAATAACATCGAACGTTTCCAAAAAAAATATATCAGGTGTTAAAAAGTGCAGGTGTCGAATGCACCTAGCGGCGATGCAGGCCGATTTCCAATTAATACGATTCTGATAAAATAAAAGCGAAACGCCACGAGCCTATTTTTTATACCGAATTTTAAATAAAAATCGATAAGGATAACACATTTGGGATCAAAATATTCGATCGAAAAAATGACGTTGAGAATTGTGCTAGTGGAACACGAAAATTCGTTATTGAAACTAGAATGTGCACATAATAGATTTACTATCAGTCTATTAAAATTTAAATTTATTGGCAATCTATTCAAAAGTCTCATGGTTGTCCGTCTTTCTTGCCAAAGATTTATGGGTATGAAAGATTAACTACAACAGTAAGCATATAAAAATATTTCATAAAAACTAACTGAAACGTATGTACGTTTACTTTTTTTCGTTCGTTTCTGTGAACCATATGAAGAAATCGAACAGGCCGGGATGGTGGGACCCATTCACACGAAAAATGAAAAAAAAATATAATTGATATTATATATCAATAAATTTTATATTAAAAAAGAACAACTATTTTTTAGTAAAAATAAATTGAAAACGTAGAAATAAATGTTTATT